>NC_056727.1:256559259-256859259 GCF_019279795.1 Protopterus annectens | reverse complement strand
TTATTGGTTTCCTTCGCTTTACAGTTTTAAAACGGTTTAAAAGGTTTTGTTGTTTTGTTTAAGTTATAATTGTTATGTTTTTGAATATGTAAAATATTTGATTTATAACATATGAGAAGTGGCTAAATCTATTATTCTATAGACAATACTCACAAAGTATCCAGTGTATTTCGCTGATTCCAAATGATTCGTTAAATTGGGATTCGACGTTTCTAGTGGCAGTTATATGAATCTCATGTTGTTTCCAACTAGAGGTATATCCAATGTAAAATTATGTTGGTAGTAACAGATTTGGAGTATAACTCTATGTTAGGAAATCCAATTCCATTATTATTACAGACTCTTGCATGCTATTTGTATGCTGTTCTTGTTTTTTGTAGAAATCAAAGAAATGGAAGTAGTAAGAAGTCTATTTGTTTAAAGAATTTTTAGGTGGGGGTAAAATCAGTGATTGTGTGTAAAATAAAATTTTAGGTAAAATAACCATTTTTATTAAAGTAAGTCTGTCTTAGGGTGGCCACGGTGGTGCAACGGTTAGCGTTGTTGCTTTACAGCAAGAGGTTCTCTGGTTCCATCCTCGGCTGGGGTCCCTTCTGTGCAGAATCTGCATGTCCTCCCTGTGGTCGCGTGGGTGTCCTCCGGGTGCTCCGGTTTCCTCCAATATCCCAAAGACATGCTGTAGGTGGATTGGACACTCTCTATATTGGCCCTAGGCATGAGTGCGTGTGCCTTCCGTGAAAGGTTGGGCGCCAGGCTGGCAGCTTGACGTCGTAAAACTCCACTGCCAGTCATGAGCGGACAGGTGATCTGCTGTGGTGACCCCTACCCGGGAAAAGCTGAAAGAAGAAGATTAAAGTAAGTCTGTCTTCCATAGTAAAAAAACATTTTGTTCCAGTTCTTAGTTAAATCACTGATGTCTTTTTCCATGTGTTCTTTATATTGATCCCTAAATAGACTAGTGTATCATTTTCCCAATTAAATGTATTATACTTTAGTAGCTTTCTATTTATTTGCTTATTGATTTAATAATGTTCTGGTTTTATTGTGGTTAAATTTTAGTCCTGATATTTTCCCAAGTTGATTCATAGCATTTATAATATGTTGAATAGAAATGTCTATATCACCAGAGGTCAATAAAATATTGCCTGCAAATAGCTGGATTTTTGGACAGTATTCCTCATTTCTAATGTATGAAGCAAAATGTTCAACTGATAAGGCGAATAGTAATGGGGACATTGGGCATTCTTGTCTAGTCCCTTTCTGAATTCTTACTTGTAGGTGATTACCATGAACCAATTTGAATCCATGCTTTTGATTCATTGTATATTCTCAGCATTAAGTTAGTAAAATCTGAGGGAAAATTATACCCGTCTAAAATTTTTTGCAAATATGACCAACTAATGGAGTCAAACGCCTTGTCTATATCCAGACTTATAACAGTTAATTGCTTTTTGTTTTTGTTCGCTATATCTATTAAGGATAATAATTTAATAATATTGTCATGTACTTTCCTATGCAAGATAAACCCTGTTTGGTCATAATGTATTAAATTAGGTGGTATATTCTTTAGTCTCTTAGCCCAGATGGACATAAAAAGTTTATAATCAATGTTTAGTAATGAAATAGGTCTATAAGATGCACACAATTTAGGATCTTGTCTTGTTTTAAAATGGGCGAAGTTATGGAGTACTTCCAAGAAGGGGGAATTGTTAACTCTTGTTTAACCATGGAAAAGGTATTTAATAAGATCTTTATTATGTAGGCTGGAAGAATCTTATAAATTTCTGGGATTATCCCATCCAATCCTAGGGCTTTATTGTCCTTCAGATTTTTAATTTGTTCTTTTACGTCTGTTAATGTTTGTTTATTGAGCATATTGTTTTGTTGATTTGACAGTTTAGTATTTATATATTCCTGAATAAATTTATCTACTATATTAGCTGTCTCTAGAGGTGAGTGTGCGTCATTAGTTGAACTGTAATGCATTTTAAATGCTTCTAATATACCTGTTAGATCAGTTGTTGTTTTGACTGAGCTATTCTATACTTTATTTCATTGATATGGTTTTGTTTATTGATTTGCTTGGATCTGGTAGCCAATGTATGTAAATGTCTAGGGTTTACAGAATAGGATTGTAATTTTAGTTTTTCTAAGTTTATAGCAATTTTATGATTTAATATTTCTAAGTATTTTTGGTCTAAGTTTGAAGTTTCTGTGTGTACGGTTTATCCTTTGATTTCAAATTTAGTTTCAACTTGTCTATTTTGGTTTGTAGTTCTGAAAGTTCTTTATCCTATTCCTTTTTTTTTGAAAGTACCAAGTCTTAATTCTGCCATATAGGTAAACTTTTAATGCGTCTCACAGTATGATCTCTGATACATCTCCATTATTGTTGATTTCTACAAATGTATCTATTTATTTTAGAATCCATTCTCTAAAGCCTTTTAGTTTTGTTATATATGCTGGAATTCTTTGTAAAGTTATCAAATCATCATTCTTCACAGCCAAACTAAAAAAAGAGCATTATGGTCGGAAAGTGGACATGACATTATCAAAATCTCACTTCTTTTTAAATAAATGCTATTTGAAACAAAAATCTTATCAGTGTTTGTATGTGTGCCAAATCTGAATGAACAGTGTGTATAGTTAAGTGAATTTTGTAGTTTTAAATTGTATATGTCTCTGAAATTCATTGAGACAATTAGATTATTTAGTTTCTTAGCTTGTGGTATTAATTTAACCTTTGCTGCTTCTAAAAGTGTCTTTATCTGTTAATAAGCAATTGAAATCTCCTGCCAATTTAATTTCTCCCTTTGCATGTAATGTAATGGTATCCAGATATTGACATATTTAGTTCCTAACCCCAGTATCCAATAAAAATTTACCAATGTGTAGCATTTCTTGTTTATTTCTAGCACCACTAAACTTAACATTCCATCTTTGTCTGAAAATGTATTTAATATTTTAGGTGTTGTGTAACTCTTAATGTTAAGTTGTCTCTCGCCTTTGTTTCTTGCTTGTTGGGATCGGAGCCGATCCTCTGCTCCGACTCGGCCATCTTCTATAGCTGGAGAGCTGTTTACTGGCTCGAGGCTTCCCCTTATCCCATGATACCTAGCGCTAGCTACCCAGATCTCATTTGCCGCTTCAGCTGCGAGGTTTGTTGTTACTGACTCAGGCTCGTATAAGTTTTATTGTACTATTTTTTCTGTCAGATTAGGGTTTTTCTGGTAGTTTATTGTTTTAAATATAGTCGCTAACTAGTTTGTTGTTGTTTAGTGTGTATTTGTAGTTTTCCCTTAGAACTCGTTTAAATTAGAGAGTTCTCCCCCTCCCCCCTTCCCCTCTATCCCTTGTAGTGTTTTAGTTTAAACCTTTTCTATTCTAGGTAGCCGTTTAAGTTAGAGGCCTCCTAGTTTTTTGTTTAAAAAAAAAACAGAATAAACTATCTCTACCTGTAGTATACTGTGTTTTGTTTTTTGTGGTAGTGTCCGTTTACTGTTTTGCTGTTCGGCCTTTGGCCAAAAAATTTTTTCAGTGTAAGTGTAGTATCCTAGTTGGATATGTCTAAATAATCCAAGGTGTCTGGATTCAAGAAGTGTGACTCATGCTGTCAGAAAATGTCTCTGACAGATGGGCTCACTTCTTGCGTCTATTGTTTAGGCGCAGTGCACCTGCAGGACTCCTGTTCTGTATGCCATGCATTCAGCCCAAGGGTTCTGCAGGAGCGCAAAAATAAGCTTATTTTGAGGGGTCTCCTTAAGCCCCAGGATTCACCAGCCAAGACTCAGCCAGTGAAATCTCCTAAACCGACCAAATCATCGGCTCCCAGCCGTCATTGGCCCAAGCCTCACCTACTACTTCAGTTCCAGCTGGAACCGAGGAGACTGCCTCCCAGTCGGCTTCACCAGTACCTTCGGAGCCTTCACGGACCCACAAGAGGCTGAGGTCCCCGTCCCTAGAGTCTATACATTCGGCTCCTCGGTCTCCCCTGTTACAGTCACAGATCCTCCCACTCTTCTCGGTCCTCTAGGCTCTCTGATCACGATGTGGAGAGAGTGGTCAGCAGGTTGTTGAAGTCGCAGGCACTGGCCAAAATGTCCAGCCCTCCTCAACAGGTGTCTGTTCCATCCGCTTCCATCGATGTTCCTCCTCCAACTCCATTGAGCTCAGAGCCGGAGTTTGTTGGGGCTCGAATCGTGGGACCATCGGCACCGATGACTATTTCCCCTTCGGTTCCGTCGGCTCCGATCCCTTTGATGGTGCCGTCTGTCGAGGGATCTGGGCGCTGAGACTCCCTCGTCGGCTCCGAGGGGGCGAGTGGCATCGGACCCTTGTCCGACCCCGTTCTCCCTCTCGGAGTGTAGGCGCAGGTGAACTCGGCTCCTACATCGGCCTCGGAGCTGTCTCCCTCGGTGCAGAGGAGGATTCCGGTTTCTTCGGAACCGGAGCCCTCTCTGCATTGTGGCAGGGACGCCTTCAATGTCGTGGGAGTGTACTGGCCTCTGAGTCAGCTCCACTTACGACCCCACTGGCTTCGTCCCCAGTAGTGCCTGTGTCAACCTCTGCCCCTCCTCCAGACCCCAAGCGTGGGGAACCGGTGCTCCAGAGCACCCCATTGGGTGTTTCCTCTTCTTCCGAGGCCTCCCCTGATCATTCAGAGGAGCCCCCTCGGAAGAGGAAGTGCAAGAGGAAGCACATTGACTCTCCTGAGTCTGTCACTTCGGATACAGATTTGGATGAATCGGAAGGGTCCCCGAGATTTTCCTATGAAGATGTTTCCTTTTTGGACATCCTAGAAATACTTAAGCAGAGGGGGAACTGGACTGCCCTAGCCCCTACTGAGGACAAATCTGTATTCCTGGATGCATTTGGTTCCCGACCTTCCACCTCCTGGGTGTCTCTGCCTTTCGATCCACTAATGTCAGTGGTGGCTCAAAGGGCTTGGTCAGCCCTGGATACAGTGGAACCAACCCCGAGGAGACCCGGCAAGTTTATCACTGCACCCCCTGATAAACAGTTTCTTACTAAGGGTGTTCCCGTAGATGCCATGGTGGTAGCAGCAGCCACTAAAAAGGAGTTAGCGGAAACTTCTTCCTCTGTCCATCCTCCTAACAAGGAGTCTAGGACCATGGATAGATATAGGAAGCAAATGTTTGCTTCAGTGACCTTTTCCATGAGGCCCCTGAATTACTTATGCCATTTTACCAGGCTTCAGAGGGATCTCCTGAAAGAGCTTGGAGATTCCCTCCAGGATCCATCAGCTGAAAGGGCTCAAGCTAAAGTGGCCTCTCAGCTGGCGACCCTTAATTCAGTAGTTAACTCCTCCATGAGGCTCCTTTCCTATGCAGCCGATGGTGCGGGTAGAGCCGCAGGTACAGGCGTGGCCCCTAGGAGACACGCATGGATGCGGCTGTGTAATTTTGTGGAACCTTTTAGGGCATCATTCACCAACACTCCCTTTGATGGTTCATTTCTTTTTGGACCACAGGTGAAAGACCCTCTCACTAGGTGTGAACAGGAAGGAAAGACTCTCTCTGCTGTGGGAGTCCGTTTTTCAACTCCTTCCAGACCATATCCCAAAGGTCAGAAGAGTGGTAAAATGTGGTTTCAGAAATCCCAGGGAGCCTCGCCTGACACACGTAGTGATTTTTCCTCCAGGGGTAGAGGAGGAAACAATAACAACAGATGCCGCCCTCGGAGCAGAGGGGGCCCGCAGAACCAGGGCAGCAGAGAATCCTTCCCTGACAAGCCCTTCCAGCATCCCTGAAGAGTTGCCCGGCTGCCCGCCTCTAGAGACAATCAGGGAAAGACTTTCACTGTACCCAAAAGCCTGGCAAAACCTAACGTGAGACAAATGGGTACACTCAATCATATCCGGAGGCTACATGATTCCCCTCCTTCAACCTCCCCCTTACTGTCACACAAATCCCTTCCAGATGTTCCACCCAATCTGAGGGCCCAAGCAGTCATAAGTTTCAAGACTGCTAGAAAAAAGAGTCATCCAGGAAGTCCTGGCAGACCAACTCAGACCCGGAACTTACTCAAGGTTCTTTTTGATACCAAAAAAGACAGGGGACTGGAGACCAGTGTTGGATCTCAGCAGATTAAACAAGTCTGTTCAGATAACAAGGTTTCGGATGGTCACACTACAGTCCATTCTACCCTTTTTGGGTCAGGACAATTGGATGTGCTCAATAGATCTTAAGGATGTGTACTATCACATCAAAATGGACAGGCGCTCCAGGAGATTCCTTCGCTTCCGGCTGGGAGCCAGTCATTACCAGTTCAGAGCTCTGCCCTTTGGTCTCACCACAGCCCCCAGGGTGTTCACCAAATGCATGGCAGTAGTCACGGCTCACCTGAGGCATCAAGGATTCCAGGTGTTTCCATATCTAGACGACTGGCTCCTTACTGCTACTACCAGGCATCAACTCCTTCAAGCCAGGGACTATACAATCACAATTTGTACCCAGCTAGGCATTACTATAAATTTCGAAAAATTTGCCTTATTGCCCTGTCAATCTATTACCTATATAGGAGCAGATTTAGATACAAGAAGTATGTCCGCAAGGCTAACGCCAGACAGGGTGGCCACAATTCGGCAACAAGTTCACATCCTCATGCAATGCAAAAGGGTACAAGTCAGGTTGGTCCTTCAAACTCTGGGTTCTATGGCAGCGGCAATTCTTCTGATACCTCTGGCCCATTTTCACATGAGTATCCTTCAGTGGCTTCTTTTCACACAGTGGTCCTTTCAACAGCTCCCCATGTCTCACATGATCATAATTACAGAAACATGCAAAAGGCACCTTTCCTGGTGGATGGTCTCCCCACTAGTGTCTCAGGGCAGACCATTCATCCAGCCTCCCCCAGTTGCCACAGTGACCACGGATGCCTCACTGATAGGGTGGGGGGGGGGCATTATCAGGGCAGGACAGTCCAAGGCACTTGGCAGCCTCACGGGTACCATCTGCACATAAATGTCTTGGAGATGACAGCCGTGCTCCTAGCGTTGCAAGCACTTCAGGACTCCCTCCCTTCCGGGACCATTGCAGTCCAAACGGACAACATGTCAGTAGTGTGGTACATCAACAAGCAGGGCAGAACCAGGTCCTACCCCCTATGTCGAGAAGCACTCAGACTCTGGCAGTGGGCGATTTCCTCCCAACGATTTCTGATTGCGACGCACATCCCTGGGAAGTCCAGCATCATAGCGGACAGGCTCAGTAGAGCTATTCTCATGCCTCACGAGTGGTCTCTGAATCAGGTAGTTGCGGATATGATCTTCCGCAAATAGGGACAGCCTTGCTGCGATCTGTTTGCCACCCCCTTCAACAGCAAATGCAGCAACTACTTCACCCTTTTACTGCTTCCTGATCACCCTCCCAGAGACGCTCTAGTCCACGATTGGCCTCAGGGACTTCTTTATGCATTCCCGCCGTTCCGTCTTATACCCAAACTCATACAGAAAGCTATATCGTTGGGTTGCAAAACGATCCTCATTGCCCCTTACTGGCCTCAACAGATATGGTTTCCGTTCCTGCACCATTACCTCCTCGAGCAGCCCTGGACTCTGGATCCTTTTCCAGATCTGCTGATTCATCAGTCAGGAGAGCTGCATCAATCCCACCAAACACTCCAGCTCACAGCTTGGTTGATCCAATTCCAACCCTAGCCAGGCTTTCTAGCATCTCCCAGGCTGTGCGTGAGATTATTGTCTCCTCTCACAAATTCACTACTAGGAAGACTTATGCTGGCAAATGGAAACGTTTCTCTTGTTGGCAGAGGCTAGGAACATAGATCCCTTTTCAGCCCCAGTTCACGAGATCTTGGAGTTCCTAACAGAGCTTTTTCATTCTGGGTCCGCTTCAGCTACAATCAGGGTTCAATTAGTTGCCATCTCTAACTTTCATGTTGGGTTTTCCAATCTAAACATTATGTCTCATAAGCTGTGTAAGGCCTTCCTCAGAGAGACAACTATCCTTAGGCCCCCACTGAGAGATCCCCCTCCTCCTTGGGACCTTAATTTGGTACTAACCTCCTTGATTATGCCCCCTTTTGAACCAGTAGCATCCTGCTCCATTAAGTTTCTATCTTGGAAAACTCTCTTCCTGGTAGATATCACTTCAGCCAGACGTGTCTCGGAACTTCAGGCACTAAGTGTTCGTCCTCCTTATTTAGTTTTTCATAAGGACAGGGTTGCTCTGAGAACTAATCCCTCCCTCCTTCCGAAAGTCTGTTCAGAAATAATCTAAACCAATCTATAGACCTTCCTGTGTTTTTCCCTAACCACACCAACAAGACAGAATACAAATTACACCTTTTGGATGTTCATAGACAGTTGCGCTTTTACCTGCATAGAACGAAGGATATAAGAAAGTTGGACCAACTTTTCATTTCCTATGCTAGGGGCAAGCAGGGTCTTCCAGTTTCCAAAGTGACCCTGTGCAGGTGGTTGTCTCACATTATTACCTTCATCTATCAACTACGAAACAAAGAGTTGTGTACCAAACCGATTCTACTAGGGCTTTGGCCACCTCTGTAGCCTTCCAGTTTAGGTTGCCCGTGGACTCTATCTGTGCCACTGCCATGTGGGCAAATCCTCATACCATTATTACTCATTACAAGTTAGACATGGTCTCCAGGAATAGAGCTAACTTTGGTTCCACTGTTCTGAAGAGTCTGTTCCAATGAGCCACCCAGGATCATAGGTGCTAGGGACGCTGTCCCAACAAGCAAGAAATGAAGGCGAGATAGACAACTTAACATAAAGAAGTTATGTACCTACCATAACATTCCATGTTAGTTGTCTTCATCTCGCCTTCTTTCTTGCATCCCCCCCTCCATCCCCCTTGTCCTATTGGACCAAGAGGAGTTTAAGTTTCACTGGTTGAGTGTTCTCTGGTTTGTTTTTTTTACTGACTTAGAGACTATAACAGGTAGTTTTAACCCTCTGTTTGGAGGGGTTTCATTCCATAGCCATAGCTGGGGTTAGCTATTTCAAACGAGATCTGGGTAGCTAGTGCTAGGTATCATGGGATAAGGGGTAGCCTCGAGCCAGTAAACAGCTCTCGAGCTATAGAAGATGGCCGAGTCAGAGCAGAGGATCGGCTCCGATCCCAACAAGCAAGAAAGAAGGCGAGATGAAGACAACTAACATGGAACGTTATGGTAGGTACATAACTTCTTTTTCTATAATATAAGGGTGCCCCTTCTTTTGGATTTATAACAAGAATCAGCAAGTACTGTGTAACCATTAAAGGTAAGTCTTTCTTCAGTAAATGAGTCTCTTGCAGGAAAATTATCTGTGCTTTATGCATTCTGAAAAACTTTAGCAAACCAGCTCTTTTGATGTAATTGTTCAAACCATTCACATTTAACAGTATGCATTTATAAAGCATCATGCAATTGGATTATGTTTAGAGCATCTATAATTCATCTCATAAGTAATTAAAGTATCTCTTAAAATTATTTATCATGGATGAATCAAAAAATTGTGCTAGTGACTTCTGAAACCAATAACTATATACGCATACAAACATGGAACATAATGTTCCAGGTTTGGTTAATGGTTTAACCAAACCACCCATTTTCCCCCTTTCACACACCAATTGCACCACAATTAGCTTCTGCTTTAATCATATAATGTATAAATAATACCATGCTTTTAAAGTAACTCGATCAAGCATGAATTTAAGACTTGCACTATATAAATTCAACAGTGCATGTTAGTCACATTGTAATGTAACCATGTGAGGTGATCTTCATCTTATAACATCAATCTTGACATGAAACTTTAACAAAAATCTCCTATATTACTTTTACTCAGTTCTTTGTGTATTTGTAACTATGGAACTTCTAATATGTATATATTTGTTGCTTCATACAAGGTTAACACTCATGAGCACATTGCTCTGTTGATAATGTTTAAGCTGTTTAAAACTATAATATTTGTATTAACCATTATTATATTATACTCACTTATCAAATCTGCGTGTGTAATCTTATGAACAAACTGAATCATTTCATTACAGCTAACAGTGCAAATGGTATTGAATGTAATGTATTTTATCCTGTACTTTGACATGACCTTATTGAAGATATGTCTGCTTTATGAATGCAGCGATAATAAAGCCTTGCTTGCAACTAAAGTTTATGTCCACTTCATATGTTGATTATTTATTTAATCAGCGTTACTATTTCATCTTCATTTAATAGCATTCAATTGGGTCTATATTACATCGTCGAACTAAAACAAGTTTGAACGTTGTAATATCAAATCCTAAAGTCCAAAAGTGGAAAATAGCGAAGCCACGGCACATCGACTTTTGTCCTAGGGAAAAAATCATTGGGCAATTTTTGGGGGCTTTGCTATTTCCTCCACTGTGATGTGATCTTGGAGTTGGTATATTTAAGTAGGGCGGAGGTGTTTAAGTTTTTTTTTTGTCATGGAACAGCAATTTTTTCCCAGGGGAAAAAAATCGCTGCCCTGTGCTTTGGGTTTTGTTGAGTTTCGGACAGTTGTTGTGTCTTTTGGCTTTTCCCAGTTAGGAGTCGCCACAGCGGAACTCCGATCCGCTAATGATTGGCAGTAGATTTTTATGTGCCGAGTTGCATATAGCAGTCATACCTTAGCTTTAATTTACTGTTTTTCCCTCTAAACTAAACAGATAACCACACAAATTACCTCACTAGATTCTTTAAAATGTATTTTTATAACATTTTCATACCTTTAGAAGTTTTTAAACCTGGAATACACTTTAGATCCACATTTTTTCCCTTCCGATCTTCGTTTCCAGCTTTATTTCTGCATTTTAAAGCTGTGTGTGGGTTGAAAGGTCACATGTCATCACTGCTCTGTGTTTCCTTGATTCTAGCTTCTGAAACTCATTGCTGTTGTCTTGTATGTGCTTGCACACATTTAAAACAGTCAGAGAAGCTAAAAAAATAAAGCTTCTCGGCGGGAAATGCAAACTATGAAGCTTTTCTTGCTCCTGTGAGGGAAAAAAAGCTTGAGCAGCTTCTACAACACAAAATATCAATTGCCCACATTCAGCCAGGCTAACAAAGCCACATTTCCCCTTCAAAACACAATTTTACACCCATATTGCTTTTAAAAGTTATCTGTTAGGATAAAACAAATTGTTAGTCAGCTATATACCTCACTTATTACTTTATTGTCAGATAAGTAGTTAATTAAATAATTAACCATATACTGAACTTAAAATAAGCATTTCATTCGTATCATCAATAGAGTATAATATTTTTGTTTAAACATCACCTAATAATAATAAAAGCAATTTTGATACAGGAACCCTATGTAGTATGATCTTAAAAGCATATTTAGAATGTACTATAGCATTACCCCACCATTCACACACATGAATATATACATTTTCCTTAAGATATCCTTTAGCAATGCTATTATTGATTAACTCTATGCCCTTAGTAAGCATATTAATATGTTAACTTTAACCATCCTATAATACACATACAAAGAAGGAGAGAGAGAGAACAGACAGTTTTACCTTTACCTTGTTGATGTTTCCCAGATATAACTTAAGTAATGAATCTTGCAACAAATATTTTGCATTTAACACTATTTTACTTCTTTATCCATTAGTTTTTTTATTTGCTCCTTCCTTGACAGTCCATCCATTTTTTGTTGCATATCTCTTCAGACTTTGTGTAGACCAATCCATATCCTCTATATCAATTAGTATTTTTTTATTTTGGATAAAATCCGTGGCTTCTGGTAACGAGCTGAAGATCTTCTCACCCTCTGATAGAAATATTTTTATTCTAGGAGGGAAAAGTATTTGAGCCTTGATGTTAGCCTTTTTGAGAGACTTTATTAAAGGAACACATTCTTTTCTTCTAGAGATGACATAAGAAGTGTAGTCATTGTCAAAACATATGTTTTTCCCCTATCCTAATAGGAGAGTTTGTCAGTGCAGATTTCAGTACCAAAAATCTGACAATGATGGATCTAGGGTTAGAAGTCACTGTAGTTGAAATTGGTTTTGATAAAGACCAGTGAGATCTTTCAATTTCGAATGAAAGAGATTCTGGCAGAGTTAATATTGTAGGTAGCTACTTGCTAAGAAATTGTAATTCTTTTTCCAGTATTTCATAAATTCTGATGTTATTTCTGCTTTCTAGGTATTCCAGTGTTTCTATTAGTTTTGTATTCTGCTTTAAAAGAAATTCATTCTGGCTTTCACACTCTGTCAATCTGCTATCCAAATCAGTTACAGTTTCTTCAATAGAAGATATTTTTTTCAGAATGTTTTCTTATCAGAATGTCCAACTGCGTGCTACAATCCTGCTTTATAATGTCAATTTTGTTGTCTAGTTTGTCCATTTTGAGAGATAACTCTTGAGTATTTGTTATTATAGCTTGTAACTCGTTTTTTTACCACACTCTTCTGATGTGAGTTCTTCAAGTTGCTCATACTTAGATCTCTTGTAGAAAACTTCTTGACAGGAAAACTTTATAAAATCTTGTCTTTCAGAACTAATTTTTGAAAAATAATAAAAGTGCTATATTTAAGTATCTTCTCATATATTTTTGATTAGTTTTTTCCAAAAATTAAGTTAAATTTCTTGTCATAATAATATATTATACGCAGAGCTACAATTCTGTGCTGCTAGCAATCTGGCATCTTGGCCACGTCCCCCAGCAATGAGAATCTTGACAATGCATGAAATCTCAGTATAAGCCAGTGATGACGAACCTATGACATGCATGTCAAAGGTGACACATGCCACAACATTTTGGGTGACACACCAAAGTTACCAAAGACAGTGATTTTGCATTTGTTGCTCATGTGAAGTGCACTGAATTATTTTGTGCCAGGAGCTATTGACACGCCCAACCCAAAAGGTTCTCCATCACTGGTATAACCCAAGAAAGTCCTCCCTCATAGTTGAGGGTGCATTTAGTAGCACATCAGGAATGCATCAAGTGTTCAATTCCTTTCTCCTGCCAGATCTTCCGGCAGGAATGTTCGAGGTAATTAAAGTCGCAGAGAAGCCTTCCATTCATCCAACCTACTTTGTTGATTATATGATGTTTTCCACTGAGGTAAAGAGGCATCCTATGCTTTTTCACTTTGGTCAGCTTTAATATTTCCTCAGATATCTGTATGATTTGGATCTCCAAGGAAGACATCTTTTTTTTTGTCCAACTTATTTTGCTAAGTGGAGGTGTTTCTCCATCTGGATCCTGTGGTTCCTTAGTTGGTTAGCTTGCAAGTTATTTTGACTTTCCTTAGATATTTGTATGATTTGGATCTCGGTATTCTGATTTTGCTGCATCTCAGAGGCATTTATGACCATCTTGATGGCATGAAGGGTAGAAATGTGGTCAGCACTGGCTAGACATGGAGTTTTCTATTTCTGCCCTCCTTTAAAAAGATATTCCACTTACTGCGACTTAAATTTCATGATTACTAAGCTTGCCCATTCTCTGTGTCAGCTTGTTGGTTTGGCCCTTGGAAGATTATCTTCTTAGAATCCCTCACCTTTGCTTGAGAATCTTGAAGCTTCAGCCCGTGTTCCCTTTGCAAGGAACTATATTTGACCTTTCATAAAAAAAAAATAATAATGTCTTTTAAGACTCATACTTTTCTTCAAAATATGGTTTTGATGCAGCCATCTCCCTGTTTTCAGGAGTAGTGTTACTGTTTAGTTTTAGGAGCCTTAATAAAAACACCTTCCCTGCACAAGCTCTTCTCACTCTGGAGAATATAGACATCTGTGCCATTAACCAAGACATGGTTTAAAGATGCAGAAAGTACTCATGCAGTACAAGGTTTTGGTGCTTTCCACACATTTTAGACCATCAGCCACACAGACTGGGACTAAAGGTGCAAGTGTCTTGATGTAATACCTCTAGGCTCATTAAAAAGGATGATGCTGTGGAGTTCATCCACGTAAAAATCGCCATAAATAATATCCCTCAACATATCCTAGCAAGCTATTGGTCACCATGTATGTCGCAAGAATCCCATAACTTGTGCCTATACCTACTGGAGGTACTCACCATCCAGCCAAATACCCTATTCATGGGAGAGTTCAGTTACCTCTCTATAGTCTGAGAAATGAGAACATAAGAGCAGAAGTCAAAGTACCTCAATTGCAGAAAATGTCAAAGAGAACAGACTATGGTGGTTCCATCACATATGCAGAAAAGCAGAAGACAATCTGGTGAAGAAGATTTGGAACAAACAAGAAAGCAAGGGCATCCAGCAAAGGGATGGATAGAATGTGTGAGAGAAGACCTGCGACAGTCAGGCACAAGTGCCGAAGAAGGCAGGAGAGTGGCCTTGAACAGGGAGAGATGGCAACAGTTGATATGACACCCCGTCCCATTGTAGAAAATGGGAAAAAGGTGGTTGATGGTGATGAGACTGGGAAACATACACTGCCTCCAACTTGCAGGGGCAACATTTCCTTATCAGAAATACCCGTGAACATTCCAACCAGAGTCTCAAACGTACTGGACCTAGTACTCTGCAATATGAGAGAGCGCTGCATGTATCATGACCTCATTGGTGAAGTCAGATCACAAAGATGTCTTCTTTGAAGTAAAAGTTAACATGGAAAACCCAGGAAAACCTGCAACAATTAGGAACTATTCTAAAGCTAACTACATCCTGTTAAGCAACAGTTTGTCAAAATTCAGTTCCCCTTCCCCACAAATGTTGAGTTTACAACAAGCTATGTGGAATTGTATATAGAAATCCTTTGTAACCATGTAAATGGATGCATAGAGGATGCTGCGTATTATATTATTTATTTGTCTTTGTTTACTGGGAACGTCCTAATGGGTAATACCCATTTTCTGTGGAGACCTGGGGAGAAAAGCTCCATTTGGTCACATTGCATTATACTGTGTTACAGAGTACCAGATTATATACCAGAAGTAAGCCCAAAACAATTCCCAAAAACAAAATACACTGGTGGAATCATAAGCTTAAGAGGGTATAGAACAAAAGGAAAAAAATCTATGGCCAAAATCAGAAAGAGCAACTCTCATGACAAGAACTTCCTGATTAAACTAGACAGGAAACTAAAAGGACTAATTAAATGCAACAAGGCCAATTACAAATTCAAGATAGCCTCTCAGGACAAAGACAACCTCACGGCCTTTTACAGCTGTGTCCGAAACATTAATGGTAATGCATAGTAGTGTGCTAAACTGAAGGTAAATGATACTGCCGTCTCTGTTCAGTGACACAGAGAAGCTGCTGGCTGACAATCTCCCACTGCCTCCTTCCATGAAGTCCCCTAGTAGCATAACCCCTTCCAATTATTAGCAAGGAGCAGGTCATGGCAGCAGTTGCTTAAACCAAAAACACAGCCTCAGTGGGTCCAGGTGGTGTCTTGGCTTGCTCCTAAGTAGCTTAAAACCTGACCTATCAGGACCATTGGAGTCACTTTTCAAGTACAGCCACAAAGCAGGCTGGAGGACTGTTAACAGTTATCCCTCTTCACAAGGGTAGACCATCAGCTGACCCAGAAACTACAGACCCATTTGTCTGACTAGTTTAATATGCAAAGCCATGAAATGAATTACCACGGAAATGATCAACGAAGACATTGACAACCTACCGACACTGGACCCATCACAGTTTAGTTTTTCACAAAGGAAGGTCATGCCTACTGAACCTGGTAAATTTCTTTGAGAGGGTTACCAAGGCAATGGAGGAGGGGAAAACTGTGCATACCGCCCACCTAGACCTCAATAAGCATTCAGTACAATACCCTACTCCGGTATTGTTGCAAACTCACTGAACTAGACATAACTCTCTGGATTGCCCGCTGGCTCACAGGTAGGACTGCATACATTTGCAAAATAATATAAGCTGAATGTTATGTTTAGCTCTAGGTCTTCCTACAGAACCACCATACTTTGAGGTATTCTGTCATGATTCTACCTAGAACCATAAGCTGATGACTCTGTCCTGCCTTGAAATGGATGAATTGGATCATTCAGATACAAAAGTAATGTCCTTACTGCAATGTTAGCTCTTCATGATCCATGCCCACCCACTTCAACATTCCCACTCGCCTTCTCCTTTTTTATGCCCCTGCACAGATGCCTAGCTGACTGTATGTGAGACCTTCAGGGCATAGTACATGTCACCTTCTTGATCAGATCAATAATTCCATGTCAGTTTTGAATAATTATAACAGTGAATTAAAATTTCTCTGGAAAAAGAGAAGTATGGTTGATTGTGGGAGTAAGAGGATGATTCTGACCTTAGGAAAGACCTATGGATGAAGAGAAGACTGCCATCAGCCAGTACCATGGTGTAGAGGGATAAAGCCCTGACTATGACCCAGGTGACCCAAACTCAGTTAGTGACTTGGGCATCTGAGTAGCTGGCAGTGAGAGGATGGTCTTTCCCATCCTTTGAGTACAAGCAGTTATAGGGGTATTCTCTGGGACAATATCTAGTACAGGCTGGGGCCTTCATGGTGAGGGAGCATGGTCCAAAGAGGTTAAAGGGTAGTGGACTTGGCAGAGCTGCTGAGGGGGCAGGGCAATACACTGCTCGTCCCCATTACATGTCCGCCCTACAAATGTTAACACAAAACCACAAAAGGGGAGGAATAACAGACTAGGTCATAAGTAATAGCCCATTGGCTGAAGGTGATAGCAAAACCCTAAGGATTCCCTTAGGTTCTGAATGGGAACCAGCTTTTATTTGAGATGATCAGAAGAAAAGGAGAAAGCTGGTGGACCTAGTGTTGGACATATGGCACTGTGCAGACAACACAGGAAAAAACAGGAGAGCAAAAAATGCTCCAAACAAAAAAAAAAAAAAAAAAAAAAAAAGAAGAATGCTGCCTGGGGGCAACAGTCCTGCTTTAAAGTAGATAGACATGGAACATGAAGGTCTATTATTGTTATAAGTTTATAGCTGACATCAAAAAGTGCTTAAGAAGCTTAGCTTTTCCCTGTAATCATTATGTTCCACACACTTCATTGCTTGTTTCTTTTGCTTTTACAACTTGTTTCATTTGTTTGTGTTTTCAGAATGTGAAGAAGAGTTTCAGGTATCAGTCCAGATGAAATGAACTTGGAACTTGGAAGTAGTCTGTATATTTTTGGTGCTCTGACTTAAAAATAGGAAAAAGTGCGCACCTGACAGCTGCGTTGCTGGCATGAACCACTATTGATTTTCTTTTTATGAGTATTTGTTTTCTTTAAGCAAAAACAATGCCAAATATGAGTCTAGCTATATCAGTCTCCAAATAAAAAGAGTATGCTCAGCATTGATTTCCAATTAAAAAGTAATTCTACAATATCTAGCTGAGTGTTGTATTGCTGTCGTGTGCCAGCAAGAGTCCTGTTTCCCTGTATTGAAAGACAAGCTTATTGAATTCTTAGTGGAAAAAGTTTGTCAGCTCTCCTGCCAGTTATCCACCCTGAATCAGTGCTACATTCTTGTACTGCAACATGTTTCTTATCCATGGACTGACGTAGTTAGAAATTTACCCAGAGAAGATGAAACTATTTTCGAGAGAGACCTATAGCAGTGTTAATGTAGGATTACCATAGATTTTTACAGAAGGGAGTTTTGGTTAAAACTATATGTGGCTTTATGTGTTCATGACTTCGTAATAATTTATGTGCATGTATTTTAACAACACAAACACAGAAAGTCAAATGTTACAGTTTGAATGTGAATGTATGAAATTGCAATTTAATAAGAGCAGTTCCAGGTACTCATCAGTATGTTAGCTGCTACAGCTGCAGTAGCATAAACAAATGAAGCAGTACCATTTTTTCTTTTCTTAGTTGTGTGTGTACATCACTGTAAATCTTTCCGTATTTCTGACCGGAATTGACATACTCTTACTTTTGAGTCACTCAGCAACGAATCTTTCCACGTCACTCTCAGTTTATCGGCTACTTTTCCTTATAAAGCACAAGTCTGATGTGGGATAGTATTTTTGTAATGTAATTGTCCACATCCAGAAGACAAAGGATTATTGAATTTTTTTTTTTTTGAGAACTGTTCAATTTCACACTGGGACTTCTGTGGCTTTTTTATTTGCTATGTATGGTTAGCAGTAGTATTGTCAGATATTCATTTTGGTTGATAGCTATTGCTGCAAAGCGTTTTGTCACCACAGCACTTAGCTTATCGTCTTTTTTCCTTATCAAGTAAAGTTTATTGTGGGACAGCACAGGAACTGGCATCATTTTGCTCATAGTATAGTGGTTATAACCAGAAGATGGTTTTTTTTTTTTTTTTGAACTGTATCTTCTGCTGTATTTTTCTGTACAGTGGCCATATGGCCTGCTGTAGTATTTTCAAGTATTAATTTGGGTGATATCTATGGAGCAGAAAGGGTCATAAGCCAGCTTTTTAGTCATGATGATGTCACTAATATGGCCATAAATTATTTGTTGTAGGCAGTCCTTTTGTGATAAAAGTATTGACAGATTGGCAAGTAACATTTTGTGTACCCTTTGTATATCCATTGATTTTTTTCACCTTTAATTGCAGACACTGGCTGTGTAAATGTGTCCTTTTTTTTAGTTAGTACCATGTGTTGTCTTTTTTTTTCTGTGTGAGTGCACCCACATGCATGTAGGGAACTGCAGCTACAAGACTGCAGCTAACTTCTGTTCGCATTCTCTCTCTTTCGGCATCTGATTGCCACACATACTGCATCTTTTAATAGAGTAGACTACAAATCCTATAATAATTGCCAGAACTAAATACAAGATTTCTATTGATGTGTGATGACTTTGGAGTTATTTAGTATTAGTAGTGCAGAAGTTCAGTCCCCACTCAACTGTCACAAGAGCTGTGTGTGTGTCTGCATGTGTGTGCGTGTATCTGTGTGAGTTTCTTTGTGTGGGTGTGGCCTGCCACCTTCAGAAAACAAGTATAGCATTTTTTTCTGTTAAAGAAAAGTTTTAAGTTAAATACAGTTCTTCAGGCAGACTATTTTGAAAATAGTTCCCATGCTGTAAACATAGTTTGTTCTCTCCCTAGTGCATAAACATTTGCCTGCTACACATTAACACACAGCTGTAGTAAATATAGAACATTTATCACTGCCCATAAATGCTGTTATTAAAAAGGCAATGCATAGTTGTGTAGTTTCCAAAGCTGTTCTCTTTAATAATGTTGCTATGCTGTAGTTGCCTTGTAAGTATACAAAGCCCATGCAGTCACTTTTGATTTTTTTCATAATTCCTTTTTTCATGTATTGTTATAGGTTTCCCTCTGAGGGTATGCACTGTTATTGCATATGTACATGATAATATTTGTTTTTTTAAACCAGTACCTTCTCAAATTGCTGTCAGTTTTCTTTTAATGTAACACTGTCCTCTGAAATGTGCTGCATATGTTTTATACATCTGTGCTTTTGGGCAAAGATCATGGTTGAAATGTTGCATGGACTTAGCTCATGTATCAAGTTAACAGGCTAAGATTAATGTGTGTGTACATGGAGAAAAAATGTTAATATGATTTGTCTTCTTTTCTGTTAATGTATGTGCACATATGTCTTGAGTGATATTTTAATAAAGGTGTTTAAAAAACAAAGCATACCGTGGAAAGCACTTTGCGCCAGGTACAAACCAGCTGGAATATAAAATACTTTTCCCATGTTTTTTGTTTCTTTGATCTTCATAATGTATGATATGCCCAGTAACTACAGGTAGTTAATTCAAACAGCTGCTGGGAAATGTTTTGTTTTCCTTTTTTTGACCCCCCCCCCATTTTGGTATTGGTATAGAGGAAATGATCAAGTCATCAGGATAAGCTGCCTATCCGTGGTGTAAAGGGACAAAGGCCTGACTACATTACAGGTAACTCAAGTTCAGATAGTAGCTCAAACTCCTGTAGAGGCTGATAGGTAAGGATGGGAGTGAGCTGCTGCTGCCATGTTGCCTACCCTGAGGGGAGGGAGGAATGTATCTCTGCCTCTGTCTTGCCACATGGGTGACACTAAGCTGGAGTAATAAGAGTCTACCGTCATAGAGCTCTGTTGTATTGAGCTTATGGTGTTGTGTGCAAGAAGCACTGAGACCCAAGGGGAATGTAGTATGCAAAGGTACGCTTACTAGGGTGAGAGTAGGCTGTCTCACCGGACCAGCAAGGTTGGCTCGCTTCCTACAAACCTCATTCTTGCCGTGAACAGATGAGCTTAATGGTAATTCCCAGCTAGAAACAAATGGCTCTATGGGCTCTCGCATGCCTGGGAATTCCTAGCTTCCACAACTGTGGAATGAAAGAGCCAATTGTGAACAGGTCGAGAAGCCACCTGGCTCTGTCATCAGGTTAAATATGTGGAACAAGAATCATAAAAGTCTCACATCAGGTGCAATTTTGCTTGCTTCTGGCATAAAGTACAGTATTATCATTTGCGATCCATAGGCAAGAAGTTTACTAGCAGTCATAAACTAGGACAAGATTTCTTCTTTATTCCAGTATGTTAAGACTCAACAGTCCCTTCACCACTGACAGTGAGCTACTAGTGCAGTTTATAAAAGCAGTGAGATGATTAGCAGGGGCCAGCTTTACAGCTGCATAGTTTGGAATGCAGCCAGTGCACCTGCCTCTACAGTGTATGTTTTAACAGTAAAGGGAATCAAGGGCCAGAGGCAATGGACATGCAAAAACTGATGCCAACATTGTAATGCCACTGGTATAGTGGTATGACAAGTGCCAGTCCATTGTAGCATAAAGGTTTTTTGTTGCCATATATTTGCATGTTGACCTACAACAGAAGTGGTTAAAGATGTGTGGTCAGTAAAATATCAGGAAGTTTTCCCTCCATCTTGCTGTCTTACACATTGTGCATGTTTAGTAGGTGAGACACACTGGCAAATGCTAGGACTGGAAATATATTTTATTTAAGCTTTGTTGACCAGGTTAGTTCCACTAGGCTTGTGGCCTCATTTTGGAGGAGGGGCTGGCTAATGTGATATCCATACTGATTAGGATAAATTTGGCAAGAGTACTGGGAAAATTCCTCTAAGGTTGAATAGAGATAGGTGAGCAGCAAATAGAGGAGACATTATTTTTTAGCACCTTTATTGCATTATCACTTAAGAAATAGGCATTACGACACAGGTAAACATACATTTATATAAAAGAAAACAAACCATGTTGATATGTTACCAGTTACAAACCGTATCCATCACATATATTCTTTTGTAAAACTATCATCAGTCCAACATTGCATAAATTGCTCAATTCCTGCCTTCCCTTAAACCTCACTCCTCCTCCAAAACATTGTTCTGCAAGTATTGTTCCCACAAATTCCATTTTTTCTATGTAATTTTCTCATACCTTTTCTAAAGATCTCACTTGCAGTTCTTTTATCCATGTTACAATAGTCAGTGCTTCAAATACAGTTGGTTTAGACTTTGATTGATTTCTATTTTCTAGTAATTGCTTTTTTGACAGCCATCAGAGTTAAACTTATCCTGTATCCCAGCTCAAAAAATATTTTCCTTAGTTAAGCCCATTTGTTTACCCAGTATTTCTGATGTGTACAATGTTGGGAATTTTTAAAGTCTGCCAACTTATTATACTCCTAAAACATACATACCCAGTTACCTCTTTCTTCTGTATCACACCTCCAACATTTGGCATCTGTTTGAGGGAAAGTTCTTTGGAGTCTGCTTGAGATATAAAAATACCTAGCCAGACACTTCCCAGCAAAACTCCTCAATCTTCTAGACTTTGTTATATATTTGAAAGCCATATATATGTCTTACCATTGTTTCCTTGAGAATTGTTTTGTCCAGGCCAGTCTCTCTCTCTAGTCTTTTCTAACATCCTGTGATGGATTCCTATAGTTGTGCAGTATTTTACATGCCCTATTAATCTCTTTTTTTTCAACCATAGCTTTCTCTTTGTTTATACTCTATCAATTTCAAATAGGGAAGGCAGTCTCTAACCTGCAGTCCAAATGTCTTCTTGGCCTCTTCCCTTTTTGTTACTTTTCCTTGTCTAGTTGTTTTCTCACAGTACCTTGGCTCCTTTGACAGTTTTCTCCAGTAAATTCCAGCCCCCTCTTACCTATTCTTTGTACCCCTAATTGCAGTCTCCCTATTGGCCAAACCTCCTTTCTCCATAATCATGTTGGCTTAGTTCTTGGAATGCGTTCTGCTACTTTACAAATATATTGTTCTCTTTAAGGATCTACATTCAAAATCCCACTCATCTTATTTATTGACCCCCACAGACTTCACCATCTTTTTTTACTGTAAACTATAGCTTTCTGCTTGTTTTACTTATACAAATCTTAACTGTGTAGCTCTGAAATATTGCTTGACACCAGATAATCATAAACCACCTTGTTTTATTAGGAGCACATTATCCCACTTGACCCTTGCCCTCCTAGATAAATTAATTCAACTCTTTATTAGTTATTATCCACAACTTCTCCGATGGATAAAAATATGCCTGACTTGTTTACAAAACTAAAGAGACTAAAAACATTTTCACTGCTTGTATCTTGCTATCCTTACCAGTAAACAAGAGCTTCTAGTTTCTCAGTTTTTGTATTATCTCTTGTTGAGTCTCATCCCAGATATCCTTAGCTGCCATAACAGAATCATTACTCCTAAATACTTCATTTTATCATGTCCCCATTAAGTATGGGTATTGCTGAACAAATTCATGTGTGGGTACATAGTTTACAGCTATAGTCTTTGTTCAAACTTCATTAATTTTATATCTAAGAAGACTTGAAACTGCCTCAAAATTTTTCACAACACTGAGATGTCCTTTTCTAGTTTTATCAGGTGCAAAATAATATCGTCTGCAGGTAAAGCCAACTTTTCTAGATTACCATATCAATTATATCCTTGAATTTTTGAGTCTCTTATTTTCGTGCCAGTGGATTTAAATATAGAGCAAATAATAAAGGGGAAATGGACACCTCTACATAGTTCTTCTGTTCAGACACAACGTGTCAGACAAGGACCCTCCCACTTTAATTTTTACCTCTAATCCCTCATATATTCTCCTAATTAACCTTATTATTGTATCAAGGAATGCAAATGCTTCTACTGCATTACTCATAAAATCCTAGCTTACTCTGTCAGATGCTTTCTTTGCATCAGAACCAACCAACAGCAGCAGTATTTTCTTACATTCTGCTTTCCTCTTGATCATCATTGTTTTATTAATGTTGGCAAATGTTCACCTCCCCTCTATAAAGCCATATTGATCCATATATGTCAACTTTGGCAACAGTTTTGCCATTCTTTTAGCTATTATAGATATAAGCAGTTTATAATCATGGTTTAAAATTGAAATGTGTCTGTGTTAAGCTGAATCTGATGGGTCTTCACCATCTTTTCAGATAATACATCCACCCCGGTTTTCTTCCAGGATACTGGTGCTTCCCCTCCATTTAAAATACTGTTAAACAAAACCTTCCAGATCTTTATTACTTTCTTCCATCCTAGCTTCCAAATTTCAACAGAAATACCATATATTCCTGTAGACTTTCCTGCAAACTGATTGTATGTCACTGTTTTTATCATCTCTTCTATCTTAACTGTTCATATTTGAGCCTCATCTACATCTAACCTTGGCATAGTTAAGTCTTCCATAAATATATCCATTTGTGTTTTTATTGATTTCTCCATTTCTCTGCTTTATACAAATTTTCATAAAATTTCTGAAATTTCTGTAATATCTCTACAGGATGTCTAATTATTTTTCTTGTTATATGCTCCCTAAATTTGGTAACAACCCTTTTCACTTTCTCTTGTCTAATTTGTCTTGCTAAAAGTTTTTGTGCTCAGGAATTATTGTCAAGAAAGAGTTGGTTAACTACAGTCTTTCTAAACTCACGCATATTATCCAGATACTCCCTTATTTTCTCTTTAGCAGTCTACAATTGCTCCTGTTCATGTTCTGTGAGATTCCCCTTATTCTGCAATACTTCAAGCTTTGCCAGTACCTCTAAATAATTCCTGTTACTTTTTAACCATTTCTGTTTTTCATTTATTTCTATCCCATTCTTAAACTCTACTTTCATTTTATCCCATTCACTAGCTATAACTTTTGAAGAAATTTCAATATTTTCTAATAACTCTTGAGTAATTTCACTACCCATTCTTTAAATTCCTCTAGCAGGTAGGTGGGAAAGTGCCAGTGTCTCATTTTACTTTATTACCTTGCATTTTATCTTAGTTGTTGTTGGCCTATGAGCTGAAATTATTGTCTGTGTATCAAAGCTTTCAGTTGAATGCACATGTTAATGTGAAATATAATTTCTGTCTAGTTTAGCCTTGTTATTGTGCCTTGGGGAATAATATGTAAATTCTTCCCGAGTTCCAACTACTGAAGTCATGTCTTCCATACCAAATGTTTTCACAACTTTATTCAGAAATCTACCCTCTTTTAGTTATATTTTCCCTTCTAGAGCCCCCAGACACATCTTCACTGTTGCAAATCAAATTCCAATCTCCACCTAGAAGTAAATTCTCAGCTGAAAGCTGATTATTTCTCCCAATATTTTCTTAAGCGCTGTACAACAGTTTTAGGTGGAATATAAAAATGTGCCAGTGTAATCCATCTTCATTTCCATTAGCTCATTACTACCACAAATCTACCATTACAATCTTTTTCCCTCTTCTGTCCCTATTGGAGCTCTTTTTTTCTTTTGTCCCTGGTCCTCTGCTGAATATCACTCCTGAAATCCTTTGCCTATCAACTTCACATGCTTATTTCTTTAAAAGTGCCTCTCCTGTAGCATTTCTGTTTGCACTCTACATTTCTTAATATAATTTAGTACTCTTTTGTTTTTGTCTATACCTGTGAGGCCATTCACATTCCAAATATTATGTTTGTTGTAGCCATTATGATAAGAAGTTATTATTCCCATGTATTATATATGATAACTTTTTAAATGTCCATTTCCAGCTATTGTGTTACATGCACCCACTAATATTTGACAGGTTGATCTTTTATACAGTTGATATTAAGTTGTCTATCTCGCCTTCATTCTTGCTGGATGGGTTGACCTCGCTCGGCCCTCGGCTCACGACACCCGCCCCGACTCGGCCACTCTAAAAGCTCGAGAGTTGGTTCCACCGGCTCGAGGCTCCCCTTATATCCCACAATGCTAGGCGTGAGTTACCTCAGATCTCGTTTGCCGCTACAGCGATCGAGGTGTTGTATTTCTACCGGCTCAGGTCAGTGGTTTAATCTGTCGATTTAAACTAGTTTAAATCCCCTTTATTTAGCTAAATTGTTCATTTTTCCCTTAGTTTAAGGTATTTCATCCCTTTCTTCCTTTTTCAAATTTTTTTTTTCCCCTCAAGAACTTAAAAGTTCTTCCTTTAGGCCTTCGGGCCCTTCTATCCCTAGTGGAGTGTTTGTGTTGTGTTAGGGATATATCCTTTACTTAAGCTAACTAAATAGTTATTAGTATAATTTATTTAACTTCCTTTATAGTGTAATCAGTGTGTGTGTGTTTTTTGTGTGTGGTTACACTTAGGTCCTTGATAATGTCCAAGGATTCAAAGGTCTCAGGCTTTAAGAAGTGTGACTCGTGCTGTCAGAAAATGTCTCTGACAGACGGTCACATTTCTTGTGTTTACTGCCTGGGACTTAGTAGCCTGCAGGACTCTTGTGCTGTTTGCCATGGCTTCAGCCCCAGAGTCCTGCAGGAAAGAAAAAATAAACTTATCTTGAGAGGTTTAATTAAGCCTGAGGGTTCCCTTACTGTTTCTTCGGGAAAACCCTCTAAGGCTTCTAGGTCCTTGGCTCCAGCTACTGAGTCGAGGCCTAAAGCTTCGAAACCTCCTTCTACATCGGCTCTGGCTGGAGCCGATGAGTCTCAGACTGCAGCTTCTGTGGTTTCCGGGCTCGCCCGCCCCGAGTATCGAAATTCCCTGTGTCGGCCCGACTAAACCTTCGGAGCCGACATCTAGAAAGAGGTCCAGGTCACCTTCCCTTGGCTCCGTTCATTCGGCTCCAGCATCTCCCTTGCTGTCTGAACGGAGCCATAGATCTCCCTCCTCTAGGTCATCGAGGCTTTCGGACCATGACCTTCAGAGGGTAGTGAGTCGACTTAAGTCCGAGGCACTGGCCCAAATGCTTCAGAGCCCAACTCAACAGTCGATGCCTGACCCTGTTCCTCATTATGTTCCTCCTCCGACTCCTTTGAGCTCGGAGCCGAGACTGTGGTAGCATCGGAGCCGATACAAATGTCTTCCCGGCTGTCCGCTCCGATTTCTTCCTTAGAAGAATCCGGCGCCGGACTTCCCTCGTCGCCCGAGGGGTGAGTGGCATCGGACCCTTGTCCGCTGGTGAGTTCGGCTCGACATCGGCTCGGAGCCATCACTGTCGGTGCCGAGGAGGTTTTCAGCTTCTCGAGCGGGACCTCTGGCTCTGCCTGACAGGCGTTCGGTGCTCGAGGTCATGCGGAGTGTGTTGGAACCTGGTTCAACTCCACAGTCGGCTCCTCCGCCCCTCCCTCTTCGGTGCCCCAGGTCAAGTCTACTCACTCCCTCATCCCAGAGCGCAGAGAGCCAGCTCCTCAGGAATCCCCTGTGGGGATCTCATGCTCTTCCGAGGGCTCTCCTGAATTGGCAGAAGAGCCCCTCGGAAGAAAGTGTAAGAGGAAACACATAGACTCACCTGAGTCCGTCACCTCTGACACAGATTTAGAGGATTCGAGGGTTCCCCGTTCCCCTTCTGAAGATGTCTCCTTTGCAGACATTCTAGAAATCCTCAAACAGAGGGAAATTGGCCAGCCCTCAACCCTTCGGAGGATGAATCTGTGTATCTTGAGGCGTTTGGCTCTCGCCCTTCCACCTCCTGGGTGTCTCCCCTTGACCCCCTCATGCAGGTGGTAGCAAAAAAGGCATGGACGGGTCCTGATTCAGTGGACCCCACTCCCAGGAGACCCTCAAAATTTATTACGGCACCAGTAGATAAACAGTTTCTGACAAAGGGAGTTTCTGTGGATGCTATGGTGGTTGCTGCTGCCACTAAGAAGGAACTAGCTGATCCTTCAGTGCCTGTCCATCCACCTAACAAGGAATCTAGGTCTATGGACAGGTACGGGAAGCGGATGTTCTCATCAGCGACCTTTGCAATGCGTTCGCTGAACTACCTATGCCATTTTACTCGTCTTCAAAGAGACTTGATCAAAGAAGCGAGTGATATGTTAAAGGATCCTACAGCTGCGGGGTTTCAAGACAAGATGAACACTTAGCTGGCTACCCTGAACTCCATAGCTAACTCCTCCATGCGCCTCCTTTCGTATGCGGCTGATGGAGCGAGCAGGGACAGGAGTGGCCTTACGCAGGCATGCCTGGATGCGGCTATGCAACTTTGCGGACCCCTTCAAAACGTCGTTCACTAATTCCCCGTTTGATGGATCATCTCTTTTTGGTCCTCAAGTGAAAGAAACCTTGACTAGATGCGAGACTGATGGCAAGACTCTTTCTGCCGTCGGAGTCCGTTTTTCTACTCCTTCTAGGCCTTACCCCAAAGGCCAGAAAAGTGGGAAAATGTGGTTCCGTAAACAATCTCAAGGGACTCGCCCCTGACGACAGAGTCGGTTCCCGCCAGAGGCAGAGGGGAACAACAATGGTAGCGCGCCGCCTAGAGGCAGGGGGTCCAGAACCAGGGCAATCGAGAAACTTTCTCCGATAAGCCCTTTCAGCATCCCTGAGGTGTTGCCCAACTGTCCACCTTCGGAGGCAGTCGGGGGAAGATTGTCACTGTACCCAGAAGCCTGGCTATCCCTAACTCGAGACAAGTGAGTACAGTCCATCATTTCCGAAGGCTATTCCATTCCTTCGCTCGCTAAGATTCCAAACCGATCAAAAATCCCTCCCAGATGTTCCACCGCTCAAAGGGATCTTGCAGCTTTGGAAATTTCAAAACTGCTTGCAAAAAGAGCAATTCAGCCAGTTCCAGCAGACCAGCAAGGATCCGGAATCTACTCCAGGTTCTTTTTAGTTCCAAAAAAACAGGGGACTGGAGACCAATTTTGGATCTCAGTATCTTGAACAAGTCGGTCAAGAAAACACGATTTCGGATAGTCACGCTACAGTCCATCCTTCCTATTGGGAAGAAAAACTGGATGTGCTCTATAGACCTTCAGGATGCGTACTATCATATAAAATGAACAGACGCTCCAGAAGATTTCTCCGCTTCAGGCTGGGAACCAGTCATTTTCAATTCAGAGCCCTGCCCTTTGGACTCACCACTGCCCCGGTGTTTACCAAATGCATGGCAGTGGTAGCTTCTCACCTGAGACATCAAGGATTCCAGGTGTTTCCATATTTGGACGACTGGCTCCTCACAGCTCCCACCAAGCATCTTCTTCTAAGGGCCAGGGACTACACCTTTCGCATTTGTCAAAAATTAGGCATTTCAATAAATTGCGAAAAGTCTGTTTTGTCGCCTTGTCGTGTTATTACCTTCATAGGCGCAATTCTAGACACAGTCAACATGTCTGCAAGGCTAACAGATCAGAGAATAACAGACATACACAAACTGGTCTCGGCTCCTCTTCAGCAGCAACAGAGTCAAAGCCAGGTTAGTTCTGAAAGTATTGGGATTATGGCGGCTGCCATACCTCTGCTTCCATTAGCCAGATTCCACATGAGAATCCTTCAATGGATGCTCTTCACACAATGGTCATACCAGCAACTTCCGATGTCCCACACCATTATGATTACGCAGACATGCAGGAATCATCTTCTGTGGTGGATGTCTTCCCCTCAGCTCTTCTTGGGAAGACCCTTTGTTCCTCCTCCGGTTGCTACTCTGACAGCGGGCGCCTCCTGATCGGGTGGGGGCATTATCAGGGCAGAACCGTCCAGGGCACATGGCAACCAGACGAATGTCACTTGCACATAAATGTTCTAGAGATGAGAGCAGTGCTTTTAGCGTTGCAAGCCCTTCAAGACTCTCTTCCCTTGGGAACAATAGCAATCCAGACAGACAATATGTCTGTAGTGTGGTATATCAACAAACAAGGCGGAACCAGGTCCTATCCCCTATGTCGAGAAGCACTCAGACTGTGGCAATGGGCGATTTCTTCTCAGCGGTTTCTGATAGCACATCGGGACGCACATCCCCGGGAAGTCCAATCAAATCGAGGACAAGTTGAGCAGAGCTATCCTCATGCCTCACGAGTGGTCTCTGAAAGATTCTGTTGTGAGAAAAATTTGCTACTCCCCAAAACAGCAAGTGCAAAGATTATTTCACCCTATTCCCACTACCAGGCCAGCCCAGCAGAGACGCTCTAGTCCAAGTTTGGCCCCGGGGACTTCTGTATGCGTTTCCTCCCTTCCCACTAATCTCTCAAGTGATACAGAAAGCTATCGCTCAGAAGGCCTCCTTGATCCTCATTGCTCCTTACTGGCCTCGACAGGTTTAGTTCCCCTTTCTACATCAATTTCTGCGGGAGCAACCTTGGCATCTGGAACTAGTTCCAGACCTTTTGATCCATCAGTCGGGTAAGCTTCATCGCTCCCTCCCTTCTCTGAACCTCACTGCTTGGTTCCTCCAATTCCAACCTTAGCCAGGCTTCCTCATATATCTCACGCTGTTCGAGATATTTTGTTAGCTTCCCAATAATCTTCCACTCGTAAGATTTATCTAAGTAAGTGGAATCGTTTCGCCTATTGGGCTCAAAGAAGGGACATAGATCCTTTCACGGCTTCCATCCAAATAGTCCTTGATTTTCTAGCTGAACTCTTCCATGCAGGTTCATCTTCTTCTACTCTTAAAGTTCAATTGGCAGCTATTTCTAACTTTCATGTGGGCATCTCAGAGTCTGCCATAATGTCCCACAAGCTTTGCAAAGCTTTTTTGAAGGGAGTTTTTCTACTCAGACCTCCTATAAGAAATCCTCCTCCTCCTTGGGACTTAAGTTTAGTTCTCAGTTCCTTGATTCTCCCCCCTTTCGAACCTGCAGCTTCCTGTTCTTTAAAATTGCTATCATGGAAGACTCTCTTTCTAGTAGCTATTACTTGAGCTAGAAGAGTTTCAGAACTTCAGGCACTCAGCTGTCGACCTCCTTATCTGTTGTTCCATAAGGACAGGGTATCACGAACCAACCCGTCCTTTTTACCTAAAATAGCCTCGGCGTCTAACCTAAATCAAAGCATTGACCTCCCTGTGTTTTTTCCAGAATATGCTAATAGGTCTGAACAAAAATTGCATTGGCTAGACGTTCATCGTCAATTAAGGTACTATTTGGATAGAACCAAACAATTCAGAAAATCTGACCAGCTGTTTGTCTCTTACGCAGAAGGCAGAAAGGGATTTTCTGTTTCTAAGGTATCAGTATCTAGATGGCTAACATCTCTAATTTCCATTATCTATGAAATCAGACACCTAAAGCTACCTAACAAACCTAAAGCCCACTCCACCAGAGCTTTGGCTACTTCTATAGCCTTCCAAGACAGACTGCCTATAAACACCATTTGTGCAGCAGCTACTTGGGCTACTCCTCACACCTTCATTTCACATTATAAGTTGGATTTAGCTTCTAGGCATAGAGCTAATTTTGGTTCCACTGTACTCAAGAGTCTGTTCCGTTAGGCCACCCGGGACAAGGTGCTAGGGCCTTGGTCCCATCCAGCAAGAATGAGGCGAGATAGACAACTTAACATATAGAAGTTATGTTCTTACCATAACGCCATGTTAGTTGTCTTCTTCTGCACTCTTCCCCTGGCCTGGACAGACCTAGAGGAGTTTTGATTGTGACCTCTCTTTCTACCACCTCTTTACTTTAGGTATATGCTCTGCTGTGCATATTTCCTGGGTCAGGATGTAGGTCACCCTTCTCTTCTCCCTTGTTTATAGAGGTGGACTTTGTTTCTAGTTTCTCTACTACTATTATAAGCTGGGCCTAGCTTACAAACGAGATCTGAGGTAACTCACGCCTAGCATTGTGGGATGTAAGGGGAGCCTCAAGCCGGTGGAACCAACTCTCGAGCTTTTAGAGCCGAAATGGAGCCGAGGTCGGCCCGAACCCATCCAGCAAGAAGAAGAAGACAACTAACATGGAACGTTATGGTAAGAACATAACTTCTATTTTCTTGTCATCTCCATTTGAACCTGTCACATTTTACAAGACTTTGTTTTTTAATGAAAACCTTCAAACAAACATACCTCCAGAACCCCCTCCCCATCTTATTAACTTAAAAGAAGCACACAAAACTGTGTACATCTTCAAGTGATGAAGCTTAACCCTCCTGATAGGAATAGCTGTCACAAATTGACAGCTGCACAGACAGGCAAAACGTAACCTAAAATTATGGTTATACATGCTAAGGGTCATGTTACACCCTGTGGTAATACTTACACTACTTGCTATCTTTGCTTGTCTTATCTTTATTTACTTCCCATATATGAAAAACCTATTGTATGTCAGAAAACATTTTTTTAGAAACCTAAGAATAAAATGTACATCTGCCCTCGGCTACAGACATTTCTAGTAAAGGATATCTTTTTATTAGATTCACTGTTCTATTATTTACTTGCTTACACAAAAAACGTATTAGATTAAGCCAAATTATTTTGTACTTTTCCTTTATATTTATCTGTATATCTTCTAAGTTTTTCTGCTTGTGTTGAAATTTTTAGTTTTGTTATTGGCAATCGCATATAATCAATCCTATTTTGTGTTGATACTGTGTGTTGCTTTTACCATGTCTAATTATTTTGATGCTCTCCTTCCTTTTCTGTATTCTTCTAGCTGTGATACTTCTATTAATTGCTTTACAGTTTTTTCTATTCAGTAATTCCATGAAGGCAGTTTACTTGTTCCCTTCCTTTCCTTTATTACTTTGTTTTTGTGTAACACATTATCCATTATTAGTCTAAGTACATGCTAATATATTCTATTTATTTCTGTTATATCTTGTGAATTTCTTGTAATAGTCCTGATTACTTCATCGGTTTTTACCAGTCTTTTAACATTTTAGGTCTTATTTACTTTCTATAATTTATTTCTTTCATCTCTCTTAATATGTCTGTTCATCTTTATTAAATCAAGCAGGTCTTCCCTTAGATAATTTTCTTTTAGACTGGGAGCATGTTCTTTGCTCGTTTTCTTGTAAGTATTCTACATATGCTTTCAGAGCATTGTACTTTGACATTTTCTTCTGATGCACCGTTTCATCTGCCTCTCCTTCATATGGAAGCCCATTGGTTCATTACTCCACAACATTACCTGTGTCAGAGTTGCCACTGTTTCTTGCTCCTTCCTTTGCTGTGCAACTTTAACTAGATTTTTGTACTGAAGGCTTCAGAGCATCACCATGTGCAAATCTTCAGATGCTTCCCACTCCACTTGCTACTCCTTAATCTAGGATCCCATTGTTTCCATCCTGTTGTGATATTGCTATGTCGGATTCTCCGCATTAAATCCTTCAGTTAATTGTTCTGTTTTTTAACCTCTGCCTTACTAATCTTCTTTTTGTACATCCCCCTTTTTTTTTTTGTATTGTGCAGTTTCCCATATCTGGATGTCTTTACCTGAATATCGTTGAAGCTGCTTTTTTGTATTGATTAGTTTGGCTTTCTCCTTTTCACAAATATTGTACCATATCAGATTTCATTTTCTTTCCCAACAAGTCCTTGTTTCTTTTGTATATCTTTAAAAAAGCTGTGGGGTTTTTTTTATGTCTTTTACCCTTCCTTTGTTACTTCATTTTGCAGAAGCTCAGTTTCTTTATCTATGCAATGTTTTTTTTTATGGATCTGTTATATAAATGGTTTCATGTGTAAGTATTTTTCTTTCTACTAATTTTCTCTCTTACTCTTTCTGTATATCCTTTGTCTGGAAATTCTGGGCTTTTCCATAATAATAACAATATATAATTTCTGCTTTACCCACAACAGTCCACATTGTCATCCCCATGTCTCTTTTTGGCCTGTAAATGTTTGTGTTTTTTGTTGACTGCCACAGGGGACATCTTCCTCCTGAGCCTGGTCTTACCCTGTTGTAGAAATGTTTCCATTTCTTGAGGATTCTACACTCCCTTTTTTCCAGTCCTGGCATTAGTGAGTGGGGATTTTTTTTTATCCTGGGACCTGTGTATCTAGACTTCTTTTTTATCGTTTAACCTACCCTTCTCTATGATCTTTTTCAATGATACATGCTGTAAAAAATGCAGTCTGTAAATCAGTGTCGTCTTGGTGAGATTTTCCAAAAACAGAGTCCATCACGTGAAGGTACCCAAAACTTGAATATGGATTCCATTCCAGAAGTACAGTGATACTACTCTTTTCTGGATGATTTCATTTCTCACCATAGATAATAATTTAGCCTTTGACCATCATGTGTCTACAGTGGTAAGGAAATCATTCTATATTGCACAAGTTATAAACAAAGGTATGACATCTAAGATCACGGAAGTCATTTTTCCACTGTATTCGGCATGCATCAGACCTATCATTGAGTACAATGCCGCCTTTGGTATGTACCTTACCAGACATATCCAACAACTGGAACGTCCACAAAGTTTCCTCACTAAAAGAATACAGAGTGTAAGTAAAATGTCCTATGCAGACTGCCTCAGGGCCCTATCCCTGTATTCTGTCTCCTACAGGCTTTTGAGGGGAGATCTATGCCTGGCATACAGGGCACTGTCAGACCCCACTCTGGACCTACTGTATATCTAAAAAAAAAAAAAAACAGCACCAGAATTACCCATTCTAAAGACTTAAACCTTGCCTGCTCTATAAATAGGTCCTGCTGGAGAGATAGGTATGTATCCCAGAGACTACCGAGTGTATGGAATAGGCTTTCCATTCATGTAAAGCAGAGTTCCTCCCTAACCCAATTCAAGTGCAACTTGGACATTTGGATGGAAAACCGGAAATTCATCCCTGGTTTGGCACCTATCTCTCTAATGGACACAGGTAACCTGTAAATGGTTCATCTCCCAAACCCCTGCTTACATTTATCAAGGGTATCAGAACTTGCCAGAGATTTGGGATGCATGGCTAGGCTTAAAAATGCCCTTGTGGTCATTTGCCTAGTAAATACCTATGAACCTATTAGAATCCTAATTTCATTTGGACATAATATTCTGCATACACGGAGGAGCATTAACTTCGAGCGGAAGATACTCTTTTTTTATTTATATAATATTCTGCATGGTTGTTGTTATTTTCCTTAAGTACCTACATACAAAATCCTATGCTTCCCTTACTTCTTGAACTCCCCACTGCTGCAGCACATCCTTTTCACTTTGATTTATAACCTTCTGCTTGTGCTGTGTTGTGTGTATGAGCCATAAGTGCTTAGCTCTAAATGATCCCTTCAAGCTAGGTGGCAATAACCCACCTTGTTTTATGGGGAGGATCAACTTATCCCACTTAACTCTTGCTGTCTTCCCCTCCTAAATAAATTCCTTCATCTCTTTATTAATCATCATCCACAGCTTCTCCTTTTGTTAATAAAAATATGCCTGATCTGTATGTAAAACTAAAGGGACTAAAAACTGTTTTACTGCTTGTACATTACTATTCATATTCTTAAGCAAGAGCTTTCAGCTTCTTCATTTTGTATTGTCTTTTGTTTAGTTGCTTCCCACATATCCTTTGCTGCCATAGTAGATTCCTCTTTAGTCCATGCACCTAAATTCTTCATCAGCAGTGTCAGTGGTGCAACAGGTAGCACACTCGCTTTTGGTGCTAGAAGACCAGATGGCTGCAGTTTTTATTCCCACCCAGGTGATTGGATTACTGACAATGCATTGCAGCATTAGGGGGATGCTGTGCTCTAGAGTGTATTCTCTTTTGGATGAGAAGTTAAATCAAAGTCCCATCTGCTTGAGTTGATGACAGATCAGGTGGATGTAAAAGATCCCATGACATCTATTGAAAAGAGTATGGGGTCCTTTATTTATATACAAAAACGCCTCTTATTTACAAAATATTTGCAAATATACAAATATTTAGTTATATAAATCTGTTTACACATATTCATATTTTCATTTACAATCATACTAAATGTTCATGCCTGTTAGACCCCCACTTCTTTTTTTCTGTAACCATTTAATATTGTTGCTAAAATCTATTTACCATTAAACATAATTTCATTTATTCTTTCATTCCATGTACCCCATACAACATAAAATAAATTATCTATTATTTTTACATATTCTTTACTTCTGTTTGTATAATATCTATATTTAATCGTAACCATGTTTATTTTATCCACTTTTTATATCTTTGAAAAACTCAACTGTTTATAGTTTTCCCAATAACTTTTTTGCTGTTTTACATTGCAAAAACGCATGTTCCTTAGTTTCTTCTTCTTGATAGTGTAAATATATTCTATCACTTTTCTTTTTATATGACATATTTCCTTTTACTGGCAATTTATCTATTACCAGTCTCCACAAAAAATCTTGACATTCTACTTTGATTATTTCGTTTGCTATTTTTTTAGCTTTAATTTTTTCATCTATTAGAGTTTCCCGTGGTTTTACATAGTAATTTTGTATCAATACATTGGTATACCATATTTATTTTTTCTTTATCATCAGTTTTTATTTTCCACAGTATTATTTTTTCTTGGAACATTTTATTTTTTCATTTATACACTTTTTTCTTTTACTCTTTTTTACTATGCCCCAAAATGTATCACTTATATGTATGCAATTTTACTACTCATCTGTCTTTTTTTTTTCATTTATCCATTTTAATAGTGTGTACAAATGTAATGAAGCAGCATACACCACTGGGTTAATTAACTCTAAACATTCTTCTTTATTTACATACAAAAATCCTCTTTTTATTGGGTTTATGCTAGAACCCAATAGAAATGAAAAAAATATCTGCAGTAATTTCTTTCCAGATACTGTTGGCAACATGAATGCACTTAGCTAAGTATGTTATTTTCCCATCAGTACTGAATTTATCAAATAATCTTGTTTGAATGATAATTTATATGTTCTTCAGAAAATACATTGTTGTTTTATTTCTTCTACTGTTTTTCCCATTGAATTCTACTTGCATTTTTATTTCCAAATTAATTTTATACCTAACACAAAAATGTAATTCATTGTAAAATATATATCTCCTATCTTTAAATACATCACGCGAACCTTTGCTTTTCTCTTTATTTAAAGCCATCCCTGTCACCTCTAAACACTTATTTCAAACAAACTTTACTTTTTCTTTTTTTTTGCATTTATTATAATATCATCTGCATATGTTAACAGAACTGGAATTCTTAACCCTTCCGGTGTTGTATATCCCACGTCTTTCATTTTGTAATTTATTTCACATACTATCACATTCATAACTAATGCAAAGAGTATACAACTCATTGGACATCACTGTCTTATACCACTCTTCATATGTTCTTCTTGGCTTAACCAGTCATGTACAGGTGATTTTACTATTTTTACTATATGCTGACATACATACTTTCCTAACATTCTCACTTATAGTCTTTAGTATTTCCCATAACATTTAATGTTTAGTTGTGTCAAATGCCTTACTAAGGTCTCCTATCATGATTTTTGCTTCTTTTTTTCTTTTCATAATATCATCACTCCTTCTCTATTGATAATTATTGACAACTCTTTCCCTTTATATTGTATATGCTATATTATTATATATTTATTTATAATTTCTGTTTTGGTTTCAAAGGGTGGCCTAATGGTTAAGGTGTTTGCCTTATAAACACAAGGTGCAGGGTGTGAGTCTTACAAGGGATAATTGGCTAGGCTTAAAATGGCTTGCAAGGGCAGTTAGCTTAGTACTAATCTTGTTTGTTTGTCTTGTTGAAATCTATTTTGTATTATGTTCATAAAGATCTTATAATCATTATTCAATAATGTTGCTCTCCTGTTTAACTGTCTTCTGTCTTCCTGAATTTAAGTATTCCACTACAGATTTTTTTATACATAAAACCTTCATTTTAACAATTTATTCAATTTTTTTATCATTTTTTTTTTGCCAATCCTTTAAACTTTTATACATTTCATGCCCAATTCCATTTGGTCCTGCAGCTGAAGCTATATTTACTTGTCCTAATACTTTGTCTAACTCGTTTAAAGAAATCTTCTCTACCTTTTCCAACTCTTTTTTTCTCTTTTTCAGTTAACTTGTTTACTTTCCATGTGTTATTGAGTTACCTTCTTTTTTTTTTCTTTAAATATTTTTGTACATGTTGTACTACACTATTCATAATCTTTTCCTGAGTTCTTTCTTGATTTCTTTCATATAATTATTTTTTGCCAAAGTACTTACTGTCATTATGTTCTAAATCTTCCAGTGCAGTTATGTTCTTTTATATTTTTCTTTCTCTACTTTTCTAACACCATATTGCCACTGTAAAAAAAAAAAAATATATATATATATATATATATTTCCATAAATGTCACCCACCACTCAGACCAATTTTTATAAAATGTTCACGCAGTAATATGATCCATCAATAACTGTATTACTAATCTCTTTCCTTCTTCATTCCATGCTTTCTCATTTGCCCTTTTTATTCCTTTGTCTATTTTTATATATTCATTGTCCTTTTTCTCTAGCCATATTGCAGAATGATCAGAAAATCCTGACTCAACTGCCTCCCCTTCTCCTATAACTAAACCTTCTGATTACAACAAAGTAATGTATTTCAGTTCTATTTTGTAACTCCATGAATTTTGTCCCAAAGGTTAACTTAGCACATCTTATAATTTCTAAAATGTTTATTATGTAATTCCTTGCTTTTTACGCATAACTCTTAAATCACAATTAAAATCTCCTGTTATTATAATATTCATATTTATCACTACATAGTCTAAAATCTGATGAAATAAACTTACCCTTTTTCATGACTGTGTACTTGTTCTTTCCATTTTAAATCTAAAGTGGTTAATCTTCTTATTTTTGCTAAAGTTGTATATAATCTCTTTACTGCAGTTCTACAGAATACAGATATTCTAGAACATCTCTCATTTCCCAAATTCCAGATTATCTTTCCTCCCCATAGTTTCTATGTAATCTTTCTTCATTTGTTAAAAATAGTGTATTCTAATATAATTACATCTACATCACATGTATTATACCACTCCAAAATCGCTATTCTTCTTACTATATCATTAATTCTGTTCACATTTACAGATAGCACTCTAGAATTTTCATTTTCCCTTTTCCTTAGATTCATGGTTTCATAAGTTCATGGTTGATTTGGCTAGCTTTCTTAGTAGGCCATTCTAAGCCTGTCCAATTTCCCTCCCAAAGGTGAGATTGAAACACTTTAACTTGTGTTTGTGAGTCAAACACCATAATCATTATACCAACCCCCAATCATTAGTTGTATATATTCTTTTTTAGCCATGTGCTTTGTTTTTTTTTTCCTTTTGTACTTGTCCGTTTAGATTTTCTTTTTTTAGGCCTTTTTGCTAATAGAATACTTTTTTTTACTACTTCCCAATTTGTCTTCATCACTTATTTCAGAACCTTATTCCATGCCCTCTTTATTATTGTTTCCTCACTTATTTTTCTTCTGTTTCTACTTCTTCTAAAATTTCTTCTTTGTTCATTTTCTTGCCTTTGTTTTTATTTTTCCTTACTCCTATTTTCATTTTTCAGTGTACCCATAAATATCCAATAATGTTGTTACATGTATACCATTTCAATTCACATTTTTATATCATGTACCATTTCCCCACAAGTATAACATTTTCTTTTGTCACACTTCCTAATTAAATACCCTTCTTTTCCACAAGAAAACACGTTTTGGGTTGTCCTCAGTATTTTACAACACCCCTGCCCCCCCAATTTATCATGCTTGGTATATGTATAATTATTTTCTTTTTCTATTTTTAACGCAATATTGCTTCCTCATCCACAAGTCCATAAACCCCTTTTGTCATAAACTTTTGCAATGTCCAGTACTACTTTATGTAAAGTTTTCAAATATCATTTCAAAGTCTCTCTGCCTGTTTTTGAGATTGACATGAATTTTCTTTTTTGTTTTTTTGTTAAATGCTTTTATCACATAAAGATTCCATGGATTATGGTCATTCTTTTTTATATTCTCTAAAAAATATTTCCATTGAAAAGACAGTCTCAAATATAATGTCACAAAATATCTCTTTGTTAATAAGAATAAATGCCTTAAATGCCCTTACTTCATGCGTTTTTACAAAATTGTTTACTGAGAATTACCAAAACCGCAAACTGAGAAGAATAACAGATACTTCAAGCCGTTCAGGTCAGACCAATAAACTTCTCTACCTTCCTTTTCTCCCGCAGAATTACTGGTAGCAAACCTTAAGCTCAATGACTATACTACTATTACTGTCGCATCTATCTACATTCCACCAGGGGACAACATTCCCTTATTGGAAAGCATTCTCTCCTACCTCTCCCACAACATCCCTTATGAAATCATCCTCCTTGGGGACGTGAACATAAAACTGGGAAACACTCAAAGTCAATCAGTCAACATACCATATAAATCTTTATGGCTTTTCACAACTTATCTCCCAGTCTACTCGCACCAATAACACTCATTCTACCAGTACACCCATTGACTGTATTCTTGTCTCAGATCCTTGTCCTGAAACACTGTCTGACTCCCTGAGTGACCACTCTCCAATAAAGGTACTTAGACATACCTCCCACTTATCTAAACCACATAGATACATAACCTGTTGTAAATTATCCAAATTCAACCCAGAAATGTTTAATAATCTCTTACTCTGAATAAATTGGAACTTCCTCACCCAGCTCCCACTTGATGAAGCAGTTCAAGCTTTTAACTCACCTTTCTAAATATCTTTAAACTCACTAGCCCCATTATGGAAAGTAAAGATACAAGCTTCTATATCTCCTTGGCTGTCTAAGAATACTCACACTCTCATGACAGCTGGAGACCAAGGCTGGAAAACTTGGACCCAAACTAAACTACCAGCAGATATGCAAAAGTACAAAGAACAGAGAAATAAGACAAAAAATATTGATAAAGATAAGAAAGACTTCTACTATAACCCTCCAGCTGCCCTAAAATCAGATCCAAAAAATTCTGGAATGCCATAAACCAAATACTTCATCCTGTTAATCTTATTTCACCTAATCCATCTGCTGACATATCTCCTAAAAAGACTGCTAACACCTTTAGTGCCTATTTCATTCAATAATGTTCCAAATTGCTTGGAACACCCACCCACAGCCAACTCGGCAAACACTTTTTTTCCCCCTAAAACAGTCCCTACTGCTTACATCAAAACCCTCCTTTCTAAACTAAAACCATGCTCTGTTTCTGTTGACAGTATCCCATCTTACTTTCTTCAGATTGCTGCTCCCTGTATTGCTTTGCCAATATCTGTTTTAATAAACCGTTACATCTCTGAAGCTAAAGTACCTGCTATTCGGAAACAGTTCTACACCATTCCTATTCACAAAGGTGGCAATTCCACAGAACTCTCAAACTTCAGACCAATAGCTATCATCTCCCCTCTGTTTAGAGTCTTAGAAAAATGTATACATAGACAAGTAATGCAGTATCTTGTACAGGGCACACTCCTCACTACCACTCAGCACAGTTTCCGACCTAAACATAGTATCACTACAGCTCTACTTTCCTTTCTCAACACAATTTCTGTAGCTAGAGATAATCTTAAACTTATCTCATGCTTATTATTTGACCTTTCAAAAGTCTTCAACACTCACATCCTCTGCTACTGAATAAACTCTCTGATCTGAACTTCTCTACTACAACAATAGCATGGTTCTCCAGCTATCTCACTGACTGACAGCAGTCAATAAGATGGTACTCCTCACTATCATTTCCCCTTCCAGTGAAAGTGGGTGTTCCCCACGGATCCGTCCTTGGACCACTACTTTTCAATATCTTCACCAACTCACTCTACTCCTCTTGTCCACAGTCCTCATTATTCCAATATGCAGACAAACTCCACAGTTATCGCCATTGCTAACTCACCCTCTGAACTTCTAATAGCTACCCAGTCTTCTTTCATCTCTGTTGAAACCTGGTTCACCAATAATCAGCTCATCGTTAATCCCAAAAAAACAAACAAACTCTTACTCTTTCTCCCCAAAACTGTTACTCATATCAAATCTACTTTTCAAATAAAATCAGCAAATCACACTCTCATAGTTGCTGACTCTAGTACTAAACTCCTTGGTGTAACCATTGATGATCAGCTAAAATTTGACCTCCATATAAATAACTGTATCAGGAAAACCCATTAAAAACTAGGATTTCTGTACAGAAATAAAAAATTCATAACCTCTGAAACTAGAACCACAGTCACAAATGCTTATCTTTTGCCATGCCTAACATACTGCTCCCAAATACTCACAAATCTCAACTCCACCTTGCTTTCAAACTCGAATCAACCTATCACAAAATAGCCAGATTTGCTGCACAACAAACCTACATATCTCACCACTGTATCTCTCTGAAACATCTAAACTGGCTCGAACTACCACACCTCCTACTCCTGTCTCAGCTCCAAATTATACACTCCATTATTTATTCACCATCCTACTGCCCAGCACTGGGCACCATAATCTCCTAATATGTCCCATCCAGACTACTCGGGAGCTCCACCTAACACCTTTTACAAATTTACAAGCCCAAGTCCAAAATAGGAGCCATTCCATACAGCAGCTACCATCCCTCTATTGCTTGGAACAAACTCCCACAAGAAGTTAGATCACTTTCACATCCTAAAGTATTCAAACTAGCCACTAAAGAGTACTTAAAAAGTCACTGGATTTGTACCCGTTCTCAACCTCCTTGAATATACCTTCACTAAATAACAAACCTAACTTCCTCTGTCTTAACCATCATTTCTTCTCTATACCAAAACTTTTACAACTTAAACTAGTCTAGTTCATCATTTTTTTTACCGAACACTATCTCCTTTCCTTCTGCTGCAGTATTCTTCATAACATTTTTATAGATAATTGTAACTGTTCTACAAGTTTTTTTATGAATGATTATAATGTTAACTGTGTTTGCAACGGTTATATTTTTTGTAACTATGTTTTGGAGCTTTTCTCCCCAGGCCTCTGCTGAAAAAAGGCTTTTGCTCAGTCAGACAATCCCGGTTAACAAATGTAAAATAAAACTAAATAAATAAAATTAGTGCTTTCTTCTTGAACAGTACAAAACTTCATCAGGTAAAAAGCTTATCCCAAATCCTTAAATAAGAACAAAAAATATATATATATATATATATATATATATATATATATATATATATATATATATATATTTATGTATATATGTGTGTATATATATATATATATATATATATATATATATATATATCACATGATCAGTTCTACTCAGTCACATGATTTTCCCTCCAAAAATTCACGACTACTAATACTTAATCAAATGATTATCAACACCAGCCTAATAGAACAACCAAGAGTTCAAATCATGTAAGATATATATATATATATATATATATATATATATATATATATATATATATATATATATATATATATATATATATATATATATATATATATATATGAAATGTTAAATCCCAAATCATATTATATCGCAAACATTTAATGCCCTCAACTTTAAAACTCATCTATTACAATAAATAACTCTCTACCTATCCAATCAATGATTTTAACTTCAACAGTGATACTGTTGAGAGGGACTCATTTAGCCCTGGCCTATGCCCCCCCCCCCCCGCATTGGTTCCTTTCCAATTTTTCCACTACCACAAAATTAAATAGATGTTCACCATTATTTTTTCATAAGCTTCTTTAGTGGCTTTATTTTTCCTTATTTCATAAAGATTTTCGCTCCCAGAGTTTACGCTCCGTCTTGCCCACATAAAAACACTGGCATCGCTGGCAAAGTGCCACATAACCAACCCCTATTGTATCGCAATTAAATTTCCCTTTTATATCATACTTTCTACCTTTAACCTCATATGTTTCCCCAGCTTGGATGTATTTACTGTATTTGCACCTTCCACATTTTCCCATAAATGGTGAAACAATTCCCGGTTTTACAATCTGCTCAAAAATGGTTTTAAAGTTTACACCCCTCTTGTATACTATTTTGTGTCTAATCCCTATTTTCTCACCAATTTCTTTGTGTTCTGTTAATAAACACCAGTTCTTGTTTAAAAACATATCCAATAAGTTATTGCACTTGTGTTCAAAATTCGTATCCATGCTTATCATATGGGCAGCTCTGTTTTCCCACTCCAGCATAAATTTATTTGCTACTAAACCACCACAAGGGAAGCCCATTGCAGTTATATTCTGTGAGATTGGTATATTTGTCACAATAGATGTTAAAAACTTGTAAAAACGTGTACAGTATGATTCCACATGGCGTCTGTACTGAATGGTTTGCTGAATATTTATTTAGGAAAGGTGTTAATCAGGATCAAATTAATATATATGAGGAACTTTTACAGATTATTTGAAAAAAATCATATTTTTTTATGGTGACTGTTATTTGCAAAAGAGGGGAATTGCTGTGGGCTCCACTTGTGGTGGTTTAGTAGCAAATATAATTATGCTGGAGTGGGAAAACAGATCTGTTCACAACAGTGAGTTCTTTGGATCACGTAGAATTTACAGATGTTTTTGTATGATATTTTTGTCTTGTAACAGGACTCTGTAGAAAAACTACATGAATTTGTATCATACTTGAATAACACCACAGAATGTTTGGTATTCACATATGCATTCAACTTTGATAGTATAGCATATTTAGATTTGATGTTACACAAGGATTATGTAAGAGGGGCATTCCTTTTGACTGTTTATCGCAAACCCACTTACTCAAATTTTTTTTGCATTTTACAAGTGCACATCTTCACCAACAAAAAAGATCCTTAGTAAAGGGGCAGTTGGTAAGAGCTTCCTGTATGATAAGTATGGATAAGGATTTTGAAAAAGAGTGTAATAACTTGCTGGATATGTTTTGTAAAAGTGGATATCCAAACACTTCAGTTTTTGAACCTATAGAGGAGATTAGTAGAAAAAGAATCAACGGCACATACCGTTCACTCATCCCAGGGAAGGAACAGAGAGAACCTCTATCATTAAATAAAAGAAGACAGGGTAGTCAGGTTAGGTTACCTGTGGAGGGTTTGTCTGACAACAGTTCTTCGGAATTTAGTAGAACAATGGTTACAACATTCAGTAGTGATAGTTGTTGTGCGAGATGGATGTTAAACAAGAACTAGTGTTTATTAACAGAACATATCTGTACAGGAAGAATGCAGAGTCCCTGTAATCACAACTACGCAGGTAAAAGCTGCACTCTTTAAAGCCAAAAACACAGCATCCATGGGACCGGGCAACATCCCAGGCTGCGTTTTACACAAACTTCAGAACAAACTGGCTCCCCACTCAAGCACCATGTTCAGTAATAGCCTCGCATCATGCTTTGTGTCCACTGAATGGCACACAGCAACAGTTATCCCACTCCACAACGGGGAGCCACCACTGATCCTGGGAACTATCAACCTATTAGCCTGATGAACCTGGTCTGCAAGGCCATGGAACACATCATCATGGAACTCATAAACAAAGACATTGGTAACCTCCAAACTCTGGATCCCACCCAGTTCAGGTTTGTGAAAGGCAGATCATGCCTCTTGAACCTGATCGACTTCTTTGAGGCAGTCACCAAAGCTGTGGATGAGGGTAAGGTGGTTCACACAGCCTATCTTGACCTCGCCAAGGCTTTTGACACCATCCCCCATTCTGGAATTATAGCTAAACTCACTAAACTAGGTATAAATCCCTATGTCACAAGATGGGTTGCCAACTGGCTCACTGACAGAACCCACATTGTAAAAGTTGCAGACTCCAAATCTGACCTCAAAGCAGTGACAAGTGGAGGACCACAGGGTTCCGTCCTGGGATCTCTCCTGTTTGGTATCTACTTCTCTGAAGTACCGGCTAACACAGAAGACCTCTGGCTAACGAAGTTCACATTTGACTGCAAACTAGGAGCCATAGTCAAGTCTCCAAATGATGTGGACATCCTACAGAAGGGCCTCACTGAGACAGATGCCTGGTGTCAGAGCCATGGCCTCAAGCTCAATGCCAAAAAGTGCAGTGTCATCCCCTTTGGTAAAAACTCTGTACCCATGAACTACCACACAGGCAGCAATCTACTTGACACCGAATGCGTGATAAGAGACCTTGGGACCCAGGTGGACAGTAGTTTCTCCTTTGATAGTCACATCGCCATAGTAGTCAGGAAGTCCTTCTATGTGGCACACCTCATCATAAAAGAGTTCTCATCCAGGAAAAAAGAGGTCATTGTTCCCCTCTACTCGTCACTCATTAGACCCATTATGGAGTACAACGCCCCTTTTGTAATGTACCTCACAAGACATCTGCAGCAGCTGGAAAGGCCACAGAAGTACCTCACAAAGAGGATTACTGGCCTCAAACAAATGCCCTACACTGACAGCCTCAAAAAACTCCAGCTTTACTCCGTAGCATGTCCCCTACTCCGAGGTGATCTCTTCCTAACATATAAAGCTATGTCAAACCCAGAGTTGTTGGACATGCTACACCTAAAGAAATCCCAATCCCTCCGAGCTACATGCTCTAGGGACGTAAACCTGGTCACCACAATAAACAGGACACGCTGGAGGGATAGATTCTTGTCCCAGAGACTTCCTGTACTCTGGAACAAGCTACCCATCTATGTCAACCAAAGTTCTTCATTAGCACTCTTCAAGAAAAATCTTGATGAGTGGATGGGAAATAGGAAATACACCCCGGGGATCACTTCTGTGTCTCTGCTGGACAGTGGCACAGGAAAATAACTTTCTTGGGTGGCGTAAGCTATGGAACCTTGCTGGCTAGGCTTATGTAGGCTCTTGGGCCGATAGCCTAGTACCTACCTATGAACCTATAAAGAAATGGGTGAGAAAATATGGATTAGACCCAAAATAGTATATAAGAGTGGTGTAAACTTTAAAAGCATTTTTGAGTGGATTAGAACTGTTTTACCATTTATGGGAAAATGTGGAAGGTGCAAATATTATAAATACATCCAAGTTGGGGAAACATATAAAGCTAAAGGTAGAAAGTATGATGAAAATGGAAATTTAATTGTGATACAACAGGGGTTGTTTATGTGGTACTTTGCCAGTAATGCCCATGTTTTACGTGGGCAAGACAGAGTGCAAACTCTGAGAGAGAATTTAGGAACATCTTTACGAAATAAGGAAAAATAAACCTACTAATGCACCATATAAGCATATAAAAATAATGGTGAACATCTTTTTAAGTTTATAATAGTAGAAAAATTGGAATGGAACCAATGGGTTGGGGGGGTCCATGGGCCTTGTACCTTGAAAAGGAGTTAATCTGATGTTGCTAATCTTCATTCATTCCTTACTGATGTGTCTCTGTTCCATCCTTGGAACCGAATTGGCTGTTATAACAAGCTTGTGGCAGTCAAAAAACTCTCGAGCTAAGCTTTTACCCATAGTGCCTCTCTCTACATTACTTCAGATCTCGTTTCCCACGTACTGAATCAAGACGTGTCAGGCCAGCTCTCAGCTAAGTCTTTTCAAATTTTGTCTCTTCTTAAGCCTTGCTTGTTGCTTGTTTCATATATCTAGTTAGCCTATTGTTAATCACATACCCTTTGCTTGTCTGCATGAGTGTCCCTCTCTTTCTTTCCTCCTTTTTACCATGTTTGGTACTCTTTGTACCATTGCTGTTACAGGCTTTCCCTTACCTCTGAGGTAATTTCCAATATCATTGTTGGTATTCCCCTTTCTCCTTTTCCCTCTACAGTAAAAAAAAAAAAAAAAAAAAAAAAAAATTGTTTCTTTGTTGTTGGGAGTGTGTCTCTGTTATTTGTTTGTTTTTTTCCTTTGTGGCTAAAATTGTATTTTTTACCTTAATATGTCTGAAAAAAAGGGAACCACTGGTTTCAAACACTGTAACCTGTGCGACAGGAAAATGCCTAATGTGGACAGCCATATGGCCTGTGTCTACTGTCTCAGGGTGCCATACCTGTCTGTGAAACCCCCTTGTGAGATTTGTAAAAGGTTTAGCACCCGCACTTTGGAGGAACGTAAAAATAAGCGTATGCTTAAAGGTCTCCTTAAATCTCCTTTCGTGGAGGCCATCTCTGAGACGGTGGGCTAGTGATCTCCAAAGAAAGACCATAAAATGAGATGTAAATTCTTACCCTCCTCTCCTCACACCAATGAATCTAAGTCGACAGAGCCGAAAGCTAAAATTTCTAAATTGGCACCGGGGCCTCAACCCCCCACCAGGATGCCTTCTTCGCTTCTGGCACTGCAGCAGCTGGCTACGGCACCATCCTCTGCACCTATCACGCACCTCATCAGACAGTACCCCACCAAAGAGGAAGACATTTCGGAAATTAGGTCTCTTTGGAGACGAGTAAAATGAGCCAGATAGTTTGGTGACCGAATGGCGAATGTCGCTGAAGCATAAGTCCATTTCCCTAGTCTGTCCATGGTACGGGACTCTCTGCAGGATGGATGTGGAACTATTTTCTGCCAGTTCCCTCTTGGTGGCCACCGCCACGACCATAGAATCAACTGTCAACTGCTAGGACCAGTGGGGCTGGTCTTCAGGTGTAGATAAAATTTTTGCCTGGCCTCCGAGGGACAGGTTCTATGTTGTCCAGGGCCTTCCAGGCATGCTCCACAGTGAGTTTAACAAGGTCATCTGCTGGTGGGGTCACCCAGGAAGTAGATGACTGGGCACGGAAGGCCTGCAGGAACACCGATTTCTCAGAAGGGTTATAAGACGTCCAGTCTCCCCGCTGCTTGAGGATTTCTAGAATGTCTCTTAATGAGATGCCGTCTGGGGAGACCGTGAGGACCCTTCCCCTATCACAATCAGTGTCTTCGGTGATAGATTCCACCAGTGAATCAAGGTGCTTCTTCTTGCAATGTTTCTTCCGGGGTGGCTCCCCAGTGGGATCTTCTGAGGAGGTCTCCAGAGAAGGGGTTCCCTTCAAAGAGGGTTCTTGTGACTCCCATGCCCGGGGTCCCAAAATAGAGGGTTGGGAGAGGAGCATGCTAGGGGAGGGTTCTGATACTGATGTCATTGGTGCTGACTGCGAGTCCACTACCTGTACAGCAGGCCCACCTGAGGAGGGATGGGAGTTTGGAACCAAGTGGGAGAACCTCAGAACAGGGGTCACACCTCGCTGTGAGGAGCCCACCTCCATGTGAGGAGCTCTGAGAGAACTTGAAGCTGTCAGAGCCATGGACATAGACAGCACCAGTGAGAAAGTAGGTGCCGGGCTAGGTATCAAGGTACGGATGGTCCAAGCACTGCTTCGGGAGAGCATCAGTTCCATCGGAGCCAATGCAGCAAGAGTGGACGGTGCCGACAGGAAAAACATTGGTGTCGGAACCGAGACAGTATGCACCGGAGATATCTTGTGCTTGGCAGGTATTCGAGTTTTGGAGCTGATGGAGCCGAAGAAACTTTCGGCACTGTGGCTGGGGGTGGTGCCGAAGCAGGTGCAGTCATCAGAGCCATTGTCGAATCCAAGGACGGCACCGTAGTCAGTGGTGCAGAGGTCTGAGCCGAAATGGGGGAGAATATCATGGACTGCATTGAGGGAGAAGACACAAAGCCTGGTGCCAAAGAGGTCTGTGCCAAGGGCACCGGCAAAGCATGGAGCTGACTCGGTTCCGTAACTGACGGAGATGCAGGAACTGAGTGACTCCGTTTGTCCTTATGTTTTTTGGTCTTTGGAGGGGGGTGAGACCTCCGACCCAGATAGAGCCTCCGAAAAAGGTGTCTTGAGTAATCCATTTGTCCTTATGTTTTTTGGTGTTTGAAGGGGGTGGTGAGACCTCTGACTCAGATAAAGCCTCCGAAAACAGGTGTCTTGAGTAATCCTGTTTTTCCTTACGTTATGTTTTTTGATCTTTGGAGGGGGTGAGACCTCCGACCCACATAGAGCCTCTGAAAAACGTGTCTTGAGTAAACCTTTTAAGAGAAGTTTATTATTACGTTCTGCTAGTGTACAATTACTAAAACTAGCACAAATGTCACAGTCAGCTCTAATATGATCCATGCCCAAACAGTAGACACAACGAGCATGTGTATCCAAGTTAGGCATCTTCCGTCCACACTTGTTACACTGTTTAAAACCGAACTTAGCTTTGTCTGACAAAATAAATCAAGAAGGCTATCCTATAGAAAAAACAAAATAAGGGAGAGAATACCAGAGATGGTATTTAAAAAATACCACAAGTGGTAAGGAAGGGCCTGTCAAAGGCAGAAGAGAGGGACAGTACCAAAAATGGTAAAATTTAAATTACCAAGGAAAAGGGTAGGAAATGGGCTTAGGTTATAGGCAACAGTAAGAAAAGGCTAACTTGACTAAAAATTAAATAATTTTGAAGAGAAACAGTCTTAAAAGTAACAATGTTCTACTTAGCTTTGAGAGAGATGGTTAGCACATATGACTAGGAACATGGCAAACAAGATCTGAAGTAACTAGGAGAGGGGCAGTGTGGGTAGGTCTTAGCTGAGAGTTTTTGGCTGGTGCGAGCTTGGAAACGGCCATATCGGTTCCAAGGACGTAACTGAGGTCCTATTTGTAATGAATGAACAAAGATTTACAACATCAGATCAATATTTTCCATTAGAATGAGTTTAAAGTTTGCACAAACTTGATATTATATATTTTTATATTTTAATGATTTTAAAAATTTAAAGCCTATTTTTATGTGTATTGTGTAGGCTAATACATTTTATAATGTTTAGTATTTAATTTGTATAGTTTTTAGCTTTGGATTAATTGATTGGAGATTTTATTTGGTTAATTTAGTGCTATTGTGTTTATAAGCACGTCACTTTGTCTGTATGCTGCTATCTGATGAAGTCTGCCTTTGGGTGAACGAAAACACGGTGAAAAAGTTAAGCGTTAATGCTGTATTACTTTTTTATTTTTTTTGCTTTGATAAAGTGTGGTTACTGTTGCCAGTTATTTGGTTCTCTCTCTGAAATGTGCTTAACTTTGACTTTGGTGCTTTGGAGTTCTGTTATCAGCATACTGTCTCTGTCTTTTTGAAAGGAGTTACACACATTAGCCCCTTCAAACAGCCGCTCGAGCCCTGGAGTTTGACATTAGTTCTAGAATCCTTGACTCGTCCCCCCTTTGAATCTGCTACCATTTGCGATCTGAAATTCTTATCCTGGATAACTTTGTTCTTGGTGGCCATTACCTCAGCAAGACGAATTTTTGAGTTGCAAGCTTTGTGCATAAAATGTCCTTACATAGTGTTCCATAAAGACAGAGTATCACTCCGGACTAACCCCTCCTTTTTACCCAAAGTTATTTCAGACTTGACTATTAATCAAATGATTAATCTACCAGTTTTCTTTCCAAACTTTTCTAACAAAGGAGAATATTCACTACATTTGCTTGATGTGCATAGACAATTGCATTTGTATCTCGACAGAACTAAGTCATTGCAAAAATCTGACCAGTTGTTTGCATCATTCTCAGGACCAAGATTGAGGAGACCTGTTTACAAAGTTTTGTCTAAATGGTTGAGAGATTGCATTTGCTTTATTTATCAACCGGACAAAGCTTCCCTACCATCTAAAGTCAAAGTGCATTCAACCAGATCATTTGCAACATCTGTTGCTTTCCATGCAAGAGCTTCTATGGATGATATTTGTGCGACAGCAACATGGTCTACCCCTCATACCTTTATCACTCATTATAAATTGGATATGGTCTCTAGGGGGAGAGCTTCCTTTGGTTCAGTGGTACTCAGGAATATTCTTCCATAGGGCCTCCCAGGAAACAAAGAAGCTAGACTCTGTCCCATCAGTAAGGAATGAATGAAGATCAACAACATCAGATAAAGAAGTTATGTTCTTACCATAACGTTCTATCTGTGTTGTAGATCTTCATTCATTCATTCAACCCACCCGCCATTTCCCTGCAAAAGACTGCTGCAGGTTTGGATATGGTCTTAGCCTGTGATAGGAAAGTTGCTCCGGCAGGACAGCAGGTGCTCAGACTCAAAAAACAAAGTACAAAACAACAAATAGCCAGCACTCTACTGGAGCATACATATTTTAATGTGTAAAAACACAAGAAACAGACTGGTTTTGGCCTAATGGCCTTTTTCAGTGTGAAACACAATCAGTAGAAGCAACGCATTATATATCCGTCCTTGCAGAGGTTTTGGTTGTGGGAGTTTCCTTCATTGCAGTCTGCTGATGGCATTTGCTGGAGCAACAACTTTTATATCCAGCTTTGGCTTTACCTACATTTTTAGTGAACCAAGTGACTTTTGTCTTTTTAATAGAATATTGGGGTCAACTGGTTTCCTTTTGGCTATTTGTCTACCAGGTTAGTTTTTGGAAGGAGATGTTTGCTGTTTTTTATGCTGCTGTGAGCAGGACATTTTCGCCATTTGCAATAACGCTGTTTGGGGTGTGGAAGGCTTCGTCTTTGTGAGGATTTGTTTTGGGAAGGAGAGGTTTGCTGTCTCTTATGCTGCTGGGAGCAGGACATTTTCGCTATTTGCGATAATGCATTTTGGGGTCTGGAAGGTTTCGTTTCCATGAAGGCAAGTGTTTAGTAAATTGGTTCGACATATGATGATATTTATACTTGGTTACATCATTGGGGATTGAGACTGCTCAGGCTTCCAGTGTTCAGCTATAAATCCCGTGTCATTTTATACTAGCTGTGAAGCTGTGTTAAGTCTAAATGTTTTGGTGTTTTCCATATAACTAAAGCATTTGCTTTGGGAACTCGTTAAACTATCTGAAAGTTTGCTGACAATTGGTTTACAATATATGGAAAGTGGATGGATTTTTATACATTCATTAAGTTGGGTTATACAAGTTAGTTTTTTGGTTTTCACAACAATATAGGAAGAGAAAGGCTTGGCCGACTATTTTTGGGTCACAGTTGCTGCTAGTTTATTATGTGTAAGGGGCTCCAAGGAGTTTTTCTTAATAATTATTTCTCTCTGTATTAGTCCTTGCCCAAAAATAATTTTCCCTATCAGTTCATGTTTTTTAACTGTGGTACTTGTTATTAACATATGCACGAATGATCTATGAAAATGTGAACTACAACGGTCATTTTTTGAAGGAATGTAGGGGTATTTCTGTTATCGTGAAGGCTGTTAACGGATGAATACTGTCAGTTCTTCAGTTTTTGGATTCTTGATGATGACTTAACGGAAGAGGTGAATACCGTTCTGGTTAATGCTACTTTGAAGCTCAACAAATCCTTTTCATTTCAAGATACTATAGACATTTACTGTGTTATCCTTGCCTATCAAATGAGTGTTTTTGAAATCTCTTGGGGCCCTGTTTTACATTTTCAAATAACTTCTTGTTGACAAATAGCAGCTTTGTTGGACTGTTAAAACTGTTTGGCCTTGATGGACAGTTGTTCATTTTCCTATTGAAGGACTTAAGTTCAATTTTGATTGCATTTATTTTATGTTTTAAGCTAAGTGAAACCGTTTGGATTTTGTATTACATGTACTGTATGGCTCCAAGTTGTGTGTAACTATTTGAGGCTTTATTACCAACTTTTCATTCTATTAATGGATGATAGTGTTTGCTTTCTACTGTGAATGAGCCAGTTTTTGCTACTTAGTTACATATATTTATGTGCAGTTTATAGTATTGTATGGTTGCGTGAACCAAATTGTTTTATTGCCAGCATTTTTTCATTATGGATTTAACGGCTATTCTAAAGGGCTTATCAGCAGATAAAGAAGATATTTTGGTTTTAGGGATGGGTAGCATAAATAATATAGGAGTTCAGGCTGAATGCAGACAGTCCAGATTTAACATGTACCTCTTTGTTTGATCAGCTTACAAAATACATGAACAATCTTAGATCATTTGTGTGGCATTTGAGGCTTTTTAAAGCTCATTTAGAAAAACGAATTACTCTTAGGGGCTTGAGAGTTCGTATTTAACCTCTAGTTGGCCAACCGGATGATTTATTATTCTCTTCCTGGGCTGATATTCAGCAGAAGACATCTTTACAGTTTGTTAAAACTTTACATGAGTTTTATGAACGTAGAATAGATACATATATACCTGAGGTTACTCAAACTTGTGAAACGGCAAAATCTTTTGAAGGTTCTGCCGCATACAAACAGTGTTTTGACAAACTTAGTGAAGAGTTGCTCCATTTTGAACAAAGTCTCAGAGAGAAAAATCAGTAAGTTTAACAGAGGAGGGACTACCAATTGGTAAGCCCTTTGAACATATGAAAAGTGGTAAAAATGTTAAAAATGTCAGATTTGCTCAGAAAGGGTCTATGCCTGTGGGGCAAAAAAGAAAAAGAAATCAGTCTATTTTGAAAAAGTCTTTTAGTGACACTTCTGGTGAGGATTCTTCCTCTCATACCGATACAGACGTTGATAGACAGCAGACACCACCGGCCACTAAGAAGTCTTGTACTATGGTACAAGACAGTTTGTCACATAATCTTGATTTAGCCCCTTTATCGTTAACAAATGAAGGAGGGGGGTAGAAACATAAGTCCAAAAATAAGCATCGATGGTACCTAGGTAACCTCCCCTAACAATGTTATTGATATTTCTTCAGGTGTCCTGCCTGAATCTGATTATACGTTATTAAATAAAGGGCTAAATTTCATTCCACGGTTTTTTGTTTCCGAGTATGCCTTTGTTTAAGATTTGTATGCATTTTGCAGATTGCTCAACCTTAAATTGTACTTTCAGGGTACTGAATGTGCTAATGAGAATAGTGGCTTCAAGTTTTGTTCCACCTATGAACAGAAATGTGGAGGTATTTCAAAAATGTGTACTTAACGAGTTACATTTTGGTTTGAATTGCTAACAACACGTTTCCCCTTTAAAATTTTCTATAGGGGAAGTGAATGCCTTGACACAATTGAAAAATAATAAAAATATTGTTATTGTTCGAGCTGACAGAGGTGAAGCAACAGTTGTAATGGTTAAATTATATGTTGCAGAAGCATATAATCAGTTGCAAGATGTTAGATTTTATACTTGTATGCCCTATGATCCCACATTGGAATTTTAAAAAGAAATTGACGCTTTTTTGGAGTCTGCAGTCAGTGAAGGTATTATTGATAAATGTACTATGTTTCATTTGAAAGTTAAGGATCCATCATTTCAGTATTTCTGTCTCCTTCCCAAAATTCACAAGGACATCAAAAAAACCCCAGGAAGACCTCTAGTCTCTGGTAAAGGTTCTCTCACTGAACCTTTGTCTGCCTATCTTACTATGTATTTAAAGCCGTTGTTATCTGGAGTTAGAGCCAGGATACAGGGCACTACAGAATTTTTGAGCATCATTTCTGATGCCCAGTTGGAACCTAGTTGGCTGTTGTGTACATTGGACATTGTCCCATTATACCAGCATTCCTCACTGGGTGGGTTTGTGTGCCCTAGAATATTGGCTGAATAGAATGTCCTTGTATAGTCCTGGCTTCAACACATTTCTTTTATGTTTGGCTGAGCATGTGTTATCTAAAAATTTATTTTTCTTCAATACTAAATGCTTTTTGCAGTTGAGGGGTACAGCCATGGGCGCATCGTTTGCACTCATATATGCTGACCTCTTTATGGGTTATCTTGAGCAGATAATTATATATGATGTAAACCATAACATCTTTCTTGGGGAAACTGATATTTGGTGGAGGTTTTTGAATGACTGCTGGATGGTGTGGAAGTCGGACATTGTATATTTACTGGAATTCGTCCAGTATTTGAATGAAAATAAATGGGGTACTAGATTTACAATCAATTATGATGTTTCTTACTTCTCTTTTTTGGATATTACTGTATCCAGACAATCTGATGGTACTTTGCCTAGTACACTGTGTAGAAAACTCCATCATTCAAATACGTTACTACATGCCTCCAGCTGTCATCTGAAACATATTATGGCCAATATCCCCAAGTCACAGTTTATGCGAATACATAGAATCTGCTCAAATACTGAAGATTATATACATTTTGATGAAGATCTAATAAACCGTTTTGGGGAACGTGGATATTATTTGGCTAAGGTAAGGCAAACCTGTAGGGAAGAGTACAATTACTTCCAAGAAGTGATCTTCTTAAATGTAAAAATCATGGTTTTCAATCAGATAATAAAATCAGATTCATTACCACCTATGGCGGGAACACTTACAGATTTTTAGATTTGGTGCAATAACATTGGGACAGATGATAGATTGTGACTTACTAGGTAATAGATGTTCACTTTCTTTTCACAGAGGGTAAGACCTTGAGTAGTTATTTCAGTCATAAACATTTTGTGCCCTTAGGATAGTCTGTACAAACTACAATATATGGTACACAAGTGCTGAGGTGCCACCCTTGTGGCCCCTGTTCTTTCTGTAAATTTATTTGTCAGACAAAGGAGTTTTCAAGTAAAAATACTTCTAAGGTTTTTTCCATAAAAGTGTTTGGTAATTGCAACAGTGATTGGGCTATTAATCTTGTAACTTGCTCATGCACAGCCTTTTATATGGGCCAAACCTCCAGACCCCTAAAATTGTGTATTTCAGAACATCTTGGCAATATTAGAAATAAGTATTCAACCAATGCTTTATATAAGAATGCCATCATTCATAAGACAGCTACCTTTAAATTTGCTGTTATTGATAGAATTCTGGGACATAAATCCATGAAAACTGGTTGGCACCAATTGTTAAATAAAAAAGAAAAATCTTGGATTGTGAAGCTGGGAGGATTGTTTTCACCTGGTCTCAATGAACATTTGTAATTTTTTAACTGGGTTTAATTATTCTGTTATATTTTGATATATAATGTGTTGCTTCTACTGATTGTTTTTCACATTGAAAAAGGCCATTGAACCGAAACCGGTCTGTTTCTTGTGTTTTTACACATTAAAGTATGTATGCTCCAGTAGAGTGCTGGCTATTTGTAGTTTTGTACTTTGGTTTTTGAGCCTGAGCACCTGCCATCCTTGCAGAGGTTTTGGTTGTGGGAGTTAAATACAAAATAAAACATCTTTTTATGTTCTTATAAATATGGGTATTGCTGAACCAATCCATGCATAGGTAGATAGTTTACCACTATAACCTTTGCTTTATCTTAATTTATTTTGTATCTGGAAAAGAATTAAAACTGTCTCATAATGTTCTTACATCAAAATGTTCTTTATTGGATTTATCAAGTACAAAATATTATCATGTGCAAATAAAGCCAACTTTTCTTGATTACCATACCAATTATATCCTTGAATTTGAGAGTTCCTTATGTTCTTTGATAGTGACTCTAAATATAAAGCAAATAAAGGGAAATGGGACACCCTGTCTAGTTCCCCTTGTTTAAACAGCTGGTTGGAGAGGTACCCTCCCATCATAATTCTTTCCTCCAACTCTTTGTATATCCTCCGTATTATTCCTATTATTTTCAGAATGCAAATGCTACCACTGCTCTCTTCATAGAGTTATGACTGACTCTATTGAATGCTTTCACTGCATCAAGTCCCACCAACAATAATGGCATTTTCATACATTCTGCTTCCTTCCAGATTATCATTATTTTGTTTAATACTGTCAAATATTTTGCCTCCCATCCACAAAACTTCTTTGTTCTGTAGCAGTCAAGTTTGTCAACATCATCATTAACCCCCCTTTTCCCACTTTCTATATGCAGTTGGGGTGTTGCATGAACTGATTCCACCTCACTTGATTCCGTGCGACTCTCTTAACTTCTTTGAGAGGCGTGCTTGACTGTTTCAGGTCTTCTATTAACATAATCTATCCATCTCCTTGTAGGATTTCCTTGTTCTGTCTTGCCTTCCTCCTGTGTCTTGCAAATCCTATTCAGCAAATCATATTCTGCTTTCCTCCATGTATGCTCGAACCACAGTTATGTGCTCTGTTTGACCTTCTGTGCAATTGGAACTACACTGCCTTCTTCTCTAATGTTACTGTTTCTTCTTTTGTTCCACAGTGTGCTTCCTACTACTTGTCTCAGGCACTTCATCTCCATCATATCTGTCTTCCTTCACATGTCTGCCTTCAATGCCCAGGTTTCTGTACCACACAGAATTACTAGTCATGTCACTGTTTTGTCACCATACTTTTCAGTTTTGTTGGCATTCTTCATTCACACTCTACCTGTACTTACATATATAGTTATGTACTTCTGCAGTTATATTTGCCTTCCATAAATGTTTCTGTTTATGCCTTTTCATGGTTTCTACATTCATCTACTTGATATACATATTTTCAAAAGAATTCTGTAGTATCTCTAATATGCCTATAGGATCTTTGGTTATTTTTCTTGTTTTAGGCAGTCTAACTCTGGTGACATCCTTTTTTACTTTCTGTTGCCTAAATTATTCTGCTAAAAGTTTTTTTTGCTTAACAACAACTTTTCAAAACTCCTACGTTATTCATATATTCCTTTATTTCCCCTTTACACTCTGCAGTTGCCCCTAATCTTGTTCTATGAGATTCCTTTATTTTGTAATACTTTAAACTGTCAGTCCCTATAAATAATTCATAATACTTCTTTCCTGTTTCTCATTTTCACTTATTTCTACCTCGTTTTGAACTCTTTTGTCATTTTATCCCACTTGCTAACAATTCCTTCCATTGTCATTTTATCCTACTCATTACTAATTCCTTTCAAAGCAATTTCTGTCTTCCCAAACAACTCTCAAACCATTTCCATTAGCCATTCCTTAAATGCCTCTGTTTAAGTAGGAAAGTCCCTGTGTTTCATTTTTATATTAATACTCTTTATGTTTGTCTTCATTTTATTGGTGCATGTTATCAAATAGTTATTAGATGTGTGTCAAGGCTTTCAATTAGATATCCACGCTCCTGTGAAAGATAATTTGTACCCAGTCAAGCCCAGTTATTGTAACTTGGGGAATGATAAATAAACTCATTCTGTGTTCCTGCTACTGAAGTCACATCTTGATTAAAAATTATTCTCATATATTTCTTCAGAAATCTACCTCATCTTGGTCCCCCGATACACCCTCATTATTGAAAATCAGTTTCTACTCTCCATCCATAAGTAATGATCCATTATTTCTCTCCAAATTCTCTTAACCTGCGTAGTAATATTTCTAATTGGAATATAAATATGTGCCAGCATAATACTCCTACCCTGCCAGTAATCCCTTACCACTACAAATGTACCATTGTCTTCGTTTTGTTTTTCTGTCATAATTAGTGCACCCCCATTAATCAGTATTGCTCTAATTTTCCGTTGTCTGTAATATTCTGCTGACTGTGCACCCTGAAGATCCTTTCTTTGTCAAATTTATATGGTCATTTCTATCCAGGATTGTATCCTGTAACATTGATATTTGCACACTACATTTCAGTACTCTCTGTTTTATGCCTAGACCTGTAATACCATTTACTTTCTATGATAATACACCACGATATCATGAAGAAAAGAAGTAAACAATAGTACTATCACAAAGATATATTGGATTTCTGTGGAGTTACATTCTATGATAATATTGACAGAGTAGCCTTTATGATAAAATTCCATTGATCCCTCCTGTTATCCACAGTATTTCTTTTGAATGTATATTTCCAACTTTTAGCTTACTTGCATACACTAATGTTTGACAGGCCAGTCTGTTAGGTAGTTGCTTCTCATCTCCATTTGAATCTATGTTACATTTTCAAGATTTCTTGATTTAATGAGAATACTCAAACAAAAAGATAAATATTTTTCAGAACCCCCATCCCCTTTTAACTTACAACAAACACACAAAGTATAGTATATTTTCAAAAAACAAATGTTTACCCCTTCAGATAAGAATAGCTGTCTCAAATCGATGGTTGCACCCATAAGTATTACCTATTCTAAAATTAAGGTTGCCCGTTCATGGTAGAGCCTGTGTTCCTACTTGCACTGATTTCTATCTGTTTTTATTTTTCTTATCTCTGTTTTTTAATTTTACATTTGTTTGCCAGGGTGGTACACTGGTCATAGCTGACCATTTGCAAGCACTGCCCTGTTCCCTTCCAAGATGTGAAAAACAACTTGCATGCTTTCAGTAAACATTAACTTTTAGCCCTAATAAAGGGTGTATTAGCTGCCTGTAACTAAGCTGTGCTGTTATATTAAATGTACTAAAGTACTATAGCTTCTGAGGAGGCAACTACTTTCTTAGGTTATTCACTTCTGACAGTTTCAAACTTATTTTTCACTGAACTGCTTGCTTGTGTACCTTTGAATATTAATTACAGTGTAAATTGCTTACTTCAGTCAGTACACAGTGTTCAGACCTCTCATGATTAATTGTTTGTACCTGGAAATTGCTCACCTCTAAAGTAAAAGCAGTTGGTAATGGGAAAAAAATGCTAGTAACTTTGTGAATGCATGAAAGAATCTTTGTAGATTTCACTAAAAACACACTTGTTCTGACCTCCATAATTAGTTGTTTGCACCTGAAGACTTCTGAGTTCCTGTGGCAGTATTTGCTAATGGTAAATTTAGGTGATTTCCACAATTTTCATTGTTTTATCTTATTATTCAAGGTTGTTTGCTTAAAAAAATCTAACCTGGGACATCAGACTAGACATCAACCTCTATAAAACAAAAGAAATTATCATCTTAATTCTGAGTATAAATACAGTCAGGTCAATTTTACACCCCCAACAGAAGTCCAAGATGACATTACACTAACTTTAACTTGCTTATTTCCTGCCTCTCTTACATTGTCACATGGTAAAGCCTAGATACACTACAAGTAAGAAAAATGACATCCTTACTTTAACATCTGTAACATGTATAACAGTGACTTAAGATTCCACATACCTCTTGTTTAAATACCCTTTTTAGCACACTATACAAAACTGTTTTGCAGTATAAGATGCAATGTGTATCATGGCATCATGATCTTTTGTATACAAACGAGACAAGAACTGTTTTACTTATGTTAATTATTCAGTTCTGCCAGTGCCTTTAATAACATTCATGCATAAAGTAGGGTATATGCTTTACAATTCACTCACCAGTTTAACACAATCAACAACATTTCAGTCTCTCAGCCACTTCTTATATAGCCACATGTCACATGTTTAATGTTATATCTAATAGGAAGGAAGCTTTACCTTAGCCTGTTTATTCACTAATTTCACAACTTTGCTGGTCTTCATCCTGATCTTCTCCATCTCCAAAAACAGTCTGTGGCTTATGGCCAAGGTATTCCTGATTTTTGTAGTCCCCTCCTGTTCTTTTTCTGTCACTCAAGCATATACCTTTGGATCAGTGGAAATGTTTCATTGGTAGAGTCTTTCTGCGAGCTTTGTTGTAATCAAATAAATGAAGAACTGTGCCCCCTTCTCCTTGCTGGCTCACTCTTTATTGGATAAACTTTCTTTCCTTATTAGCTTGATCTGCATCCAAAAACAGACAGGGCTCTTAAAACAGAGGGGGCTAATTTCACAGCACCCATGCAAATGGAGAATAGTTGCATGACTGCCGAATCATACAACAATGCACTTGTACGAACACGTAGACAAATGCATGGATCTCACCATACCTAATAGAACCAAGATGCTCTCCTCCAAAAAAAGGAAGCCAATCTGGTGGTCCCCTTTCATAAACAAACTCTACAACAGAAGGTGGAAACTGATGCGGAATAAGGTGAAGCCCCAAGACTGGAAAAACTCCCTTATCAACCTCAACAAAAAGTTGAGATCCCTCATCAAATAATCTAAAGCTAGCTACGAAAACAGAATTGCAACAGATAGCAAAGACAACCAAAAGGCCTTCTATAGTTATGTAAAGAATCTCCACGGTAATACCCAGATGTGCTCTGAGCTACTGCACAATGGTACCTCCTATATCAATATACTGGCTGACAGATTCAGTGCCAACTTTACCCCCCCCCCCCAAAAGGACCAATCACAATGCCAGTATATTGCCAGGCATCCAGTATTATTGATGCACAGGTTAAAACAGCATTGTCCAAGGCCAAGAATACAGCTTCTATGGGACCTAACAATATCCCCGGCTGTGTTCTACATGAACTACAGAGTGAACTGGCACCTTTCCTGTGTGCCCTGTTCAGTCACAGTCTCACTTCAGGCTTTGTCCTTACTGAATGACGCACTGCTACAGTCATCCCTCTCCACAAAGGAGGAGCGACTACAGACCCTGGGAACTATCGCCCCATTAGCATGACGAGTCTGATATGCAAAGCTATGGAACGCATCATCACAGACCTAATAAACAAGGATATAGGGAATCTCCAAACTCTGGATCCCACACAGTTTGGTTTTGTGAAGGGTAGATCATGTCTGCTCAACTTGGTCAACTTCTTTGAGTCAGTCACCAGAGCTGTGAATGAGGGCAAGGTGGTTCATACAGCCTACCTTGATCTGGACAAGGCCTTTGATACCATTCCCCACTCAGGAATCATAGAAAAACTCACTAAGCTTGGTATCAACCCATATATCACTAGGTGGGTTGCAAACTGGCTCACAGATAGACTCCACAGTGTGAAAGTAGCTGACTCCAAGTCAGACTGCCGACCAGTCACGAGTAGAGTCCCACAGGGTTCGGTTGTGGGTCCTCTCCTGTTTGGTATCTACTTCTCTGAAGTCCAGGCCAACATGAAGGGACTCTGGCTGACAAAGTTCACAGACAATTGCAAGTTGGGAGCTATTATTAACTCCCCAAGTGATGTTGACATCCTACAGAAAGGCCTCACTGAGAACAACGACTGGTGTCAGAATCATGGGCTTAAGCTCAGTGCCAAAAAATGTGTCGTCACCTCTTTGGGAAAAACCCAATTCCCATGAATTACCACATCAGTGGTAGTCCACTGAACACAGAAGGTGTTATAAGAGATCTGGGAACACAGGTTTAAAGCAACTTGTCTTTTGACTACCACATTGCCACTGTGGTCAGAAAGTCCTTCTACATGGCACATCTCATTACTAAGGGTTTTGCATCCAAGAAGAAAGAGGTAATAGTCTCCCTCTACTCTTCCCTCATTAGGCCAATCATCGAGTATAATGCCCCATTTGGCATGCACCTCACTAGGCACCTGCAACAACTGGAGAGGCCGCAATAAAGAGGATTGTAGGCCTTAAATACTTGTGTTATATGGACAGGCTCAAAAAACTCCAACTGTTCTATGTCTCATATTGCCTACTTAGAGGCGATCTCTACTTGACTTACAAACTATGTCTGACCCAGCTTTGTTAGAAATACTACATCTTAAGAAATCCAAATCCCTCTGCACCATATGCTTCAGAGACCTCAATCTCATTACCACAATCAACAGAACGTGCTGGAGAGACAGGTTCATAACCCAGAGGCTGCCCATGCTATGGAATAGACTTCCCATACATGTCAAGACAGAGCACCTCACTGGCTCTTTTCAAGAGAAATCTTGATGAGTGGATGGGAAGTAGAAGATTAACCCCAGGGATCACTCCAGTGGCTCTACTCGACAGAGGCACTGGGAACTAAGGTTGGGTGGCACAATGCCAGGGTAATACTATGGGCTAGGCTTGTAAAGGCTCCAGGGCCATTAGCCTAGTACACACCTATGAGTCTGTGTACCTCAAAATAAAGAAATAAAATATTCTGAATACAGCTGCTTGCAGCAACTTTAATTTAAACCATGCTTCTTCACATTCTCTGATTATTGGGATAAACTTGCTTCTCTTCTCCAGGTGTTCAGTAAACAATCATTTTCCACAAGTATTCAGCTGTCCATAGTTTTTATCACTTTTTTCCTCGATCTACCAAAGGTTCGTCAGCAGCAGATCTTTTTGCTAGCATGATTGTGTTTTTACTAATATAGGTATTGACTGCTTTCTCATGGCCATACTTGGAACATACACATGTTGCAATATCTTAATTAACAAATCCTGCTGTGGAACACAAGTCCAGTTGCTTATTTGCATGTTAATAAAATTAATGCAGTCTGTTCCTTCCTGTTTCTCTGGTACAGCAGAAAATCTTAGGTTTTTTTCTATGTGCTTTGTCTTCTAATGGTACTTTTTTTTGAAATGGCTCTTCTTGAGAAGCCTTATGCTCAGCCTTTTCTTCATTTCATCCTCTGATTTTTGCAAATGTATTATTTGTTCTGAATAGCTAGTTAAAGCTTGTTTTATTTTTCCAGCCTTTTTGTTCAATTACTTTATATAAAACCTTCTAAAACTTTTTTTTTTTTTTGTTGCTTCAGGGTTTGGGAACTTATGTAGAAAGTAACCTAACTTTCAACCAACATGTGTGTGTTGTCATAAGAATTTTCTTTTATGTTGCACAGCTTTTAAGCGGAGGGATTGTGTCTAGATCCAAGGATGCCATTGTTACCCTTTACTCAGTCCTCATTAGGTCAGTCATTAAATATTATGCCCCTTTGGCATGTATCTGTCCAGACATGTGCAAGAGCTAGAATGCTTACAGAGACACCTTACTAAAAGGATACAAGGCCCAAAAGTATGTCCTACATGGAATGATTCAAATCCCAGTCACTATATTTGGTATCTTACAAACTGCTAAGAGGTGACCTGTATTTGACATACAAGGCATTCTCCGTGTCAGATGTCATCAGAAATTCTTGGTCTTGGGGCGTGGCCAAGGATGAACACAGGATAGCAGCAGATTTCTTCAGCTCCACCAATTTCATTACATTGACAGGAATTAATTACTTAAAAAATTAATTTTTGAAGTAATTTTCTTTTTAAATATGTTTGTTTTATATAGTTCTTGAACTATATCTAAAAAAGAAAGGAAATCTTAATAATATTCCTGTCAGAAATTACTTTGGAAATTTTCCTGTCAGTTTATCAGTCTGAAATGAGTTCCAGTAAGACAAATTCTCAAGACTCCAGCATCAAGAAAGAACTTCAGTCTCTGATAATTATAGTCCAGCAACTTACTGCTAAGATGGATAAAATGGATACTAAAATAGACACTTTCATAGAAAAACTACAAAACAAATAGACTTGTTACATATGGACCTGCAACAACAGAAGATCCAGATGACAGGCATAGAAGAAGCTGTGAATGACATGGAAAATAGAATACAAGAAGGAAATCAACATTGAGTTTCTGCTGAAACAAAATACACATTTACAAACAAAGCTGGATGACCTGGAAAATAGATCTAGGCACAATAACATTAGGATTTTTGGACTGCCAGAAAATATTGAAGGTAACAATATTACTTCTTCTTTAACAACATGGCTCCCCAAAACTTTAGATTTACCACAAGCATTCTCTTTTGGTATCGAAGAGCAAAAAGTTCTATAGCTAATACTACCTCAAACAAAAACTATCCAAGATCTGTAATAGTTAGTTTTCTATCATCTTTGATAAAGAGATGGTTCTTAAATCTGCTTGGGCTAAAGCTCCTGTTAAGATTAATGAAACAACTGTGCGTTTGACAATGACTATTCTTCCATGGTATTAGCTAAAAGAAAAGTTTTTCTGCCACTAATAAGGGAGCTTAAAAAAGCACAGTTTAAAACATACCTTCTGTTTCCTGCCAAGCTTAAAATCTTCCTTCCTGATGGTCCTAAAATTTTCGATGACTTAGACTCTGCTTTAATGTTTATCAAAAAAAATAAGATTTTGGAAAAAATAAAAGAAATGGAATGGACTAGTCCTTCGTTAAAGAGACTGGCAACTGAAACTTCGTGGAAGACTTCAGAGAAGAAGAAGAGACTAAAAAACAAATGATTTGTACTATGTTTTTTTTTCTCTCATCATTTTATTTTATTATTAATCCTTTTAAATATAGTTCCTGCATTTCCAAGAAGCAACAAATATTTTGAAAAAGATTTAATCAAAGTTATTCTCTGTGTGCAAAGAAATGTTTTGTTTCATAACTAGTCAAAATATCTGGAGATTTAATGGCAAGCTGTGATTTAACTTGTTTCTCTTTCTGAAGAGGAAAAATAAGGTCAGTAATTTGATACATTTTTTTTCCTTTAAAAGTTTATATGTTCTTCAAATGCTATTCCTAATTATACTTTCTTGATTACACTGCTTATGCTTGTTTGTAAATAATCTGTCATGCTTTAACTAATAATAATTAGAACTAAATAATAGTAAATAATGTTTTATTTTTAACTCTATTAATATAAACAGTAAGTAACATTCTATTGTATATACTTCTTATAGCTTTCTCTTACATTTATTTTAATTTTTGCTTTACACCCTTTTACTTTCTACTCTCTTTTCTTTTCTTTATTAATATATAGAAATGCTTTTGATCATATAGACACAGTAAATAATAAGATTTGCATAGGAGTTGAGTTGGGACAAAAATGTTGAGTTGTGTTACTTATTAATAATTTTGGGCTTGATTTCACTTACATAGAGTCTGTAATAACCTGTAGAATGCATTGTGAAGGTTTTGTCATGTTTAGATGCATTTACACTGCTAAATGAATGTTTGTCACTAGTTTTAATAAGTTTCCGCCAAAATGTTAAGAGAGACAATCTGAGATGTGGGCTGTCTCATGCACAGTGTCCATGAGCTACTTCAAAAGCTTCAACTCTGAATTCTCACAGAGAAGCTGAAAGCAGCTAGTCTAACCTTTGACCTAGATATCACACTGACACATCACAGATACAGGAATGACACTACCTAATTATACTTTCTTGATTACACTGCTTATGCTTGTTTGTAAATAATCTGTCATGCTTTAACTAATAATAATTAGAACTAAATAATAGTAAATAATATGTTTTATTTTTAACTCTATTAATATAAACAGTAAGTAATATTCTATTGTATATACTTCTTATAGCTTTCTCTTACATTTTTTTTATTTCTGCCTTACACCCTTTTACTTTCTACTCTCTTTTCTTTTCTTTATTAATATATAGTAATACTTTTGTTCATATAGACACAGTAAATAATAAGATTCATAGGAGTTGAGTTGGGACAAAATGTTGAGTTTTGTTACTTATTAATAATTTTGGGCTTGATTTCACTTACATAGAGTCTGTAATAACCTGTAGAATGCATTGTGAAGGTTTTGTCATGTTTAGATGCATTTACACTGCTAAATGAATGTTTGTCACTAGTTTTAATAAGTTTCCCGCCAAAATGTTGAGAGACAATCTGGGATGTGGGCTGTCTCATGCACAGTGTCCATGAGCTACTTCAAAAGCTTCAACTCTCAGAATTCTCACAGAGAAGCTGAAAGCAGCTGGTCTCACCTTTGACCTAAATATCACACTGACACATCACAGATACAGGAATAGCAGATTAATAATATGTGTTAAAACCTATGTCCCAAACATATACATTACTATAACTCATTTAATTCATCTGATTGACAAGCATAAATAATTTTATAACTCTATACTGGAAGAAATTGTCATGTGATATATTTTAAAGCAGTAGTATAGCATGTTTGTAAAATCTGGTTACTAAAATGTGTTTGCTGTGCATTATTTTGTATAAAGCAGACAGATTTATTGAAGGGACAGCAATGTAAGATGGTGCTCAGTAAAGATACAACTCAGTGAGATCAGATATATATATATGTGTGTGTGTGTGTGTTTGTGTGTGTATGTGTGTGTGTGTGTGTATGTGTGTGTGTGTGTGTATGTGTGTGTGTGTGTGTGTGTGTGTGTGTGTGTGTGTGTGTGTGTGTGTGTGTATATATATATATATATATATATATATATATATATATATATGTATATATATATGTATATGTATATGTGTGTATGTATGTATATATATATATATGTGTGTGTGTGTGTGTGTATGTAGATATGTATATAAATGTTTCTGAGAATCTGCTTAACTATAAAGTATGATTTATAACAATTTCTATGAATACAATATTTTATTCTATTGGCAATAATGAGTTTGAGAAATGCTCATATACAAGCAATTCAAGGTTTTTTTTGGAAGCTGTTAACTGTATTTGCATGACAGAAAATAGATGCATCCTAATATATGTAATGTCTGAATCATATTAGCCAAAGTTTTTGATTTAAATGAATGTTAGAACTTATTTTTCTCTCCTCTTGATTTCTAACATCAAGATTATTTGAATGCTATTTGAATACAAGTGTTTTATATTACATGGATGTATATAGTAGTATGAACAGTTTAAAAAAAAAAAAAAAAAAAAAAAAAAAAAGTTTATTTTAGTTTATATGATGCTGTTTTACCAAATGTGTAGTCTTGTCTTGCTAGATAATTGAATTGAAAATGTTAACTTCAGTTAAATATAACTAGTATTAAATTGATAAGGTGGTAGCTGACGTACTGCTGCTTAGGGTAGGGGGTTAACTTGAGTGGTAAATACTACTCTAAGTTGGAGTTTACAACTCCAGGCTGGATGCAAGGTTTAATCCTTACATTATTTTCACTTGTTCATTGTTATTTGTATATAGTTTTGACATCCACAATATATTTTGCACATTCATTGTCACTACAAACAAAATTGAATCCTATACGAAATCCCATAAGAGATTCAATAAATACAGCTATATTTAAAGGTACACCTAAAGGAGGAGATGTAACATTACTTATCTTGTTATTTGTTATTTTGATCATAAGATTCTTAAGTTTTAAAAAATGCCAAATGACATCTTTAAAAGGAATTTCTTTAAACATTAATGGATTGAATAATCCATGTAAAAGGGCAAGCCTAATAAGATACATTAATTTACATAAGGCCAACTTAGTCTTCCTACAAGAAACCCATCTCTTGAAAAAAAGATATTGATAAACTAGCCACAAACAAATATACAGTATTGGTTAGTTCAGAGCACACTCAGAAAAAAAAAGGAGTGGCTATTTTATGGAATAAAAGTATGCCCATTCCTAAAACCATTAAGTCTTATCAGGATGACAAAGGAATGTTTTGTATGGTTACAATACAAATTAATGGGAAGACTTACACTTTAATTAATGTATATTGGATACCTGGAATTGGTATTAATACAGTGAAACATCATCTTGATAAGATCATATCATTCTCTATAGGAGATATTATTTTAGCTGGTGACTTTAATTGTATACTACATGAAAGTGATACTACCACTATAGGAAAGAGAAGAATTACATCTAATGCAAAACATTTAAAGGATTTTGCTAATTCTTATCATTTGAATGATATTAATAATCAGATAGATTCAAAATCATTACCATACACCTTTTTTTCTAACAGATACAAAACTTATTCAAAAATAGATAGGGTCTTTATTTCTAACCAGATGGTAACAGATTTAATTAATTCCAAAATCATTTCATGTCCTATATCTGATCATAATTCAATTGTTTTTGAATTCATGATAAAAAATACTCATAATGTTCAGATCAAAAGGATACCAGCATACTTAACTCAACTAAAAGACTATAAAGAATATATACTTTCAGAAGTAAAACATTTTTTAGACATAAATAACACTCCTGAAGCCTCCATTGTTTATGTTTGGGATGCCTTAAAATCATATCTATATGGACAAAGTATCAGATGGTATAATAATAAAAGGAAATCTTGGGATAAGGAATTGTTAGATATTCAAAGTAAATTAGACTCTTATCAACACAGTAATAAAGAAAATATTATGGACAAGAAAGTTATTGAAGAAATAAACAAACTAAATGAGAAATACAAAGAAATTTTAACTCATAAAGTTAAAATACCTTTAGAGAAATACAAGTTTTTGTCTTATTCAATAAGTCCCAAATACTTACATAGACTTAAAAATAAAACAAAAAGGTTGAATAAACAAAACCATATCAAAGAAATATTTTCTCTAAGGAAAAAGAAGAATGTTTCTAGTATACCAGAAATACTAGATGAATTTAGAAATCACTTTCACAAAATTAACCATAATAATATTAACATGGAACCTAAAGATAAAATAAAGGAGTTTATAACCACAAATATGAATAAAAAGCTTAATAAACAACAGATTAAACTATTGGACAAGAGTATTTCATATACAGAAGTTATTACACAAATAAATAAGCTTAAATCAAACAAAGCACCGGTAATGATGGTATTACACCAGAGATATATAAAATCCTTTCTAAAAATACATATTCATTAATACATAAGGTTTTTATTTTAGCCCAAACTGAGTTAATAACCCCCCCCCATCTTGGCAATATACATTTATTTCGCCAATTTTAAAACCTAATAAAGATCCAACTAGATGTTCTTCATATCGGCCCATCTCATTACTTAATGTTGATTATAAAATGTTTATGAATATCTTTGCTGATAGATTGAAGACAATCATTCCGGCATTATAGATATAGATCAGACAGGCTTCATTGTAAATAGAAATACTTTTGATAATATAAGAAGAACTTTAACATTAATAGATTTTGTAAATAGGAAAAAGAAAGATTTAACACTTATTAGTCTTGATATAAGTTCAGCATTTGATTCAGTAAGTTGGGACTATCTGTTTACCTTAATGAAGTGCACAAACTTCTCGGATGCATTTGTAAATCTAATTGAACATTTATACAAAGGAACGTTGGCTTATATTAAGGTAGGAACATATGTTTCACAAAAAAATACCCATTCTTAAAGGTACAAAACAAGGATGCCCACTTTCTCCACTATTATTCACTTTAGTAATGGAGCCTTGGGCTAATTTGATCAGAAACAGTACTGACATAGAGGGTTTTGAAATAGATGAAAATACAACATCCAAAATTCAACTTTTTGCAGATGATGTTCTAATTACATCAGCAGGATCTAATTCTTCTATACAGTCTCTATTTGATAACATGATGAATTTTAAAAGTATTTCTGGTTTAATATTCAATGAAGAAAAACCTAAAATACTACCTATATATACACGAAAAAATATTCTCATTAGTGATTTTACTAAATATGTACCCAATTCAGGTCAGATAACTTATTTAGGTATAATACTATCTAAAGATATTAAATCTATTATATATAATAATTATAATACCTGTTTTCTTAATATACAAAATCTTTTAATACCTGGAATAATATGTTTTTTACTATGGAGGAGAGACTTACAATTATTAAAATGATAATATTCCCCAAGATTTTATACTTAATACAATCAATAATACTTCCACCTACAAAAATAATTATCAAGAAACTGAACACACTAATGTTAAATTTCTTATGGGCACCTAATAGACCTAGGATTGCATTAAAGAAACATACTAATAGCTGGTCTCAAGGGGTATTTCTTTTCCAGACTTTAATTTATATACTATCTCTTCTATTGTAAAAGTTATTACTTTATTAATAGATCAGTCATATGTCACAAAATGGAAAGATTATTGGGAGCTAATTAGTATACACTCCATGAAAATCTCCTTAACACATAAAAATATGATTGTAAATAACTCCATGTTATGGTTACTAAAGGAATTTTGTACTTCACCTATTACACCTAAACATATGGTTTGTTACCCATTAAATATTATTATTAGTTATCGTAACTTTATATTCATGCACCCTAAGTATAGGGAATGGAATTTTATTGTATTTCCTATAATGTATACTCAGGGTATGCTTTTGTCATCTACTTCTGAAGGAACTCATTTAGCTATAGATAATGATCTAAAGTACTGGTATCAGTTGATATCTGATAATAAAGTTAAAAATCTAGATTTCTTAAAACAAGAATTTGATCTAAGAGAAACTTGCTGGTTAGAGGTTCAGACCTTTAGACAACATCTCATTAATAAAATAGATTTAATGTCTATAACTGTTAAAGAATCTATTCCAACACTGATCGATTACTTGATATTAAATTTACAACATAAAGTTTCTGATAAAGGTAAACTTTCATACATACATAAAGTTATCAGACAAGAAACTTTTACAGTGTAGATTCATACTGGAATTATTTCACTTCTATTAATGGGGACCCACCAAATCAACAAGATAAACAATATATATTGGAATCTGCTTATAGAACTACGTCTTCCATTGTCTGGAGACTTTATACATGGAAATTTTTACATAGATCTTTTTATACACCTTTGATGATGAATAAAATAAATAATAAAGATAATCTATGTAAGAGATGTAATGTAGAAATTAATGCTAACTGGGCTCATATGTTTTATGACTGTATAAAATTGAAAGAATACTGGAAGTCAATTAATGAATTTTTGCAGGCTCTTTTTACAGATAATTTCATTATTTCTAAATCTTTTATATTATTCAACACACCTGTACCTCAAAGTGTTAAAAAGGTTAAGCTTCCCTTGTTATAGTCTATTCTAGCAGTGGCTAGGAAAATAATAACTAGAAATTGGATTTCAGATACACCTCATACACCTCCTTCGTTCAATGAATTTAAAAATGTTATGAATATAGTGTGCCATATGGAAATAAACACAATTAGGACTAGAACAAATAGAAAAACATCTTATTTTATTGTATGGGATAATTTACAAAATTTGTTAAAAAAATTTTAATTTCAATAGCATGGTATTTTAGTTTAATTAATTGATCTGATTGTAGTGGATGTCTTTGTAAATACTTTAGTTGTTTTGTTGAATATTATAATAATACCTATTTTTAATTACTTGTATAAAATTGTTATGATATTTCTCTTATATGTTAAAACAATAAACCTGTTTTGAAAAAAAAAGAAATTCTTGGTCTCGGGGAAACTCAACCTCTTTTGTAACATCAGCAGAACAATTTGGAGGGACAGGTATATCTTGCCAAAGGTACCACGTAAAAAGCTCATCCCTGTCCATATTTAAGCACAACTTAACTCCTTTCTACTAATGGATGGAGACGGCGCCTAAATGCTTTATACCACTCTTGGGTCCCCTGAAATTCTATATGGTGTGATTGACCCAGTCTAATACCAAACAAGATAGGTTAATTGAAAACCAAAAGGGAAATTGGTTAAGCTTAAAAATGGCCTGCAAGTGCAGCTAGCCTAGTATTACCTTTGATCATATGAATGTATATATTTCAACATTTCTCTTGTTTTTTAACACCTTTATTAAATTATCACTTAAGACATAGGCAAACATACATTAATAAAAAAGAAAATAAACCATGTTGACATGTTTCCAGTTGCATGTAGTACATCCAGGGTTGCCAGACGTCCCTATTTGGGCGGGACTGTCTTGAGATCAGCAGCCTGATCCTGAGTCCCGCATGGCCGGTTTAAATCCCAGGCAGCCTCCACTTTTTTTTTTTTTTTTTTGATTGGCCCATATACCGGCATACGGGCCAATCAAAAATCGCTAAACACGGAGCTTCTTGTGTTTGATGCGGAACATTGCAGTTCCGCATTAAACAGAAGTAGTTCAGATTTTGATTGGCCCGTATACCGCCAATCAAAAATCGCAAAACAGAGCTACTTCTGTTTAATGCGGAACTGCGATGTTTCGCATTAAACAGAAGTAGCTCCATGTTTATTTATTTTTGATTGCCCCAGGCCAATCAAAAAATAAAATAAACACAAAGCTACTTTTGTTTAATGCGGAACTCTGATGTTCCTCATTGAAAAACCTAGCGTGGAAGACCCTTTTTTTTTTGTTTTTGGCAACCCTGATTACATCACATATGTTCTTTTTTGTAACTATCATCAGTCCAGCATTACATAAATTGCTGAATTCCTGCCTTCCCTTAAACGTGTTTTTTTTTTTGGCAACCCTGATTACATCACATATGTTCTTTTTTATAACTGTCATCAGTCCAGTATTACATAAATTGCTAAATTCCTGCCTTCCCTCAAACCTGTCTCCTCTTCTTGAACATTATTCTGCATGCATTGCTCCCACAATTTCCATTTATTTCTTTTTCTTTTCCAAGTTTTTTTAAGCAAACCATAGCAACTTTATTAAACTCATTAAACAGCAAACAGGTAATTTGAGTTATTAAACTTAATATTCCAACTTAAGCAGAATCAAATTACCAGTAATGCAGTACATATTTGTAATGTCTATGGTTAATTAACTTTGAACAAAACCAGTGGGATAGTTCAGCCCGTATTTGGAAGTCCATATTAACCATTTGGCCTTGGCTTTATCTTGCAGTCGTGAGTCATCTGCCATCGACTCCAAATATAATATTTCGGCCATTTCCTGCTTCAAGTCATCCTTTAGACGTAGAATCTTAGTTTTCTGTTTTTTTAGTAATACATTTTTTAGCTGCAGTTATCAGTAAGTTCAAACGTCTTGATTGGGGAGAACCAAACATATAGTTCTATATCACCCAAAAAATGTAGAGTCTTTGTTAATATTACTTGGTCAGGCCAAAGTTTATCCAGAACTTGCAGAAATTTCTTAAAATCCGTTAAAATAGGGCTTTCCCAAAAATGATGCAGCTAATCTCTTAGGTTTCCAGTGTCGCATCTCCAACAATGATGCAGAGAACCCAGGTATATTCTATTTAGTCTACTTGGTATGTAGAAATATTTAAATTGGCACTGCTAGCCAACAAACCTATATCTCTGTGACCTTGAGGAGTATCTTGGAATTAACTTTTTTTTATCTCAGTGATGGGAGCTTGTCTGGACACTCAGTTGTCTTTCCATTGTAGTTTAATTTTGTGTATTGACTTTTACACTGAGCAATGAAAATATTATATAAGCGACTTATTGCCCCTTTCAGACACCACTCCCTGTCTAGCGGATGTTATCCATTCAACCCAGTTAGGCTTATCTGTGACATTGATTCTTGCTACTTTTAGTTTATGGACCTTATCTACCAGGCGGGCATATAGCTCCTACAGTCTAAATATAAGACTTGAAAGTTTTTTTGTGAAATAGTGATTCTCAGCTAGAGCGTCTTCTGTGTGGAGGCATATGTGAATGGGCGTGCCTTCGTTGAAGGTTGTGCGTCAGGGCTGGTAACTCGGCATGTAAAAATCCACTACCAAACATTAGCGGACCGGAGTTCCGCTGTGGCGACCCCTAACCGGGATAAGCCGAAAGACACAACAAAAAAGTGTCTCTGCCTACAAATAATAGTTCCCAGTACTACAACCTGGTACATTTGTCTAACTTTGTAACAACTGCCTTTGTCTAGGGCCACCATTTCTTCTTGCAGGTTATTGGTAAAAATGTTTATCCACTAAGTTGTGTTTGTCCTAATAATTCCTTCTACTACGTCACTGACCAGTAAAAGTAACTGATGAGGAAAACTGTCAGAGCTCGATCCTTTTTTGGCACCTAACATAATAAATAGGTAGGATGCTGAGGTTAAGTAGGAATATAAAATATAACGCCAGAAAACTTGCTTGCACAGATTTATTGGATCTCAAAAAATCTTCAAGCAGGCAGCTGTAGAGTGTACCTTTAGGTCTAGAAGACGCAGGCCCCCCAAATCCAGCTGGCACTATGATGTTCCCAACTTACCCTTGGCCTACTTCTGCCCAAATTAAATTCCCAATTAAAAACTTAAGACTTTTCCAGTAAGCTGTGGGAGGAAAGCTTGGTAGGGCTCACTACGCATATAAAATCTGAGGGAGGGTATACCATACTAGAGCTGTTATCCTCTGAGGTATGTCTGTGCACAAATGCTTCCAACTGTCAATATATTTTTTAATCCTTCCGTATACTTTATTGTACATTTCAGTACTTGATTCCTGTATTGTACCCCCCATTTGGATTCCTAAGTACATAATTGTACTATGTTTGGAAAGACAGGGATATCTGCATAATAAATTAGCTAGAGGGGAATAATGTATATTTATTACATTTGTCTTTTCAGCATTAATTCTGTATCTGGAGTGCCTACCAAAATGTTTGAGGTCCTGTACTGAAAAGTCAAACTGCTATTCTGGGTTTGTCAAATATACCAGCAAGTCTGTGCTGGTCTTTATTAATTCTTGCTTGTGCAGATAAGCAGGTGAAAATGGACATCTTGTACCTTCTCCAATTCCATTTACAGTTTTGATTAAATAGAGAGCTATTCTTTATAGCTTCCCTGTTTAATTTTATGAGGGTGTCCACTATCCTGTTTTCTTACATAACATTATATTTAGCTTTCTCTTGCAAGGCCCTAAATGATGAAAATAAGAAAGCTGCCCCATGAAAGAAGCATGATCAGTAGTCCGTATTGGTGAGACCCTCAAACTACCAAGATAATGACTTAACTTCTTGTGGTTAAAAAAATATATATATTCTAGAGAAAAATCTGAGAAGAATATGAGGAAAAATTGTATAAATTGGGTGCTAAGTTAAGTGCTTTATGAGCATCCTTCATACAAACGTAATTAGCGTTATTTTCATAAATATACCCAAAGGAAGCAAAAAACACTTTCTGGGACCGGCAGAGACATCCTCAGGGAAGAGTATTACATTCCAGCCTCCTACCTGCAGAACATATCCTTGAGGAGCAGTTATACATTCCCTTATGCAGTAAGCTAGCTCTCTGACATACTTGGAGGGAGGTGTAAATTTAAAAATAGTTAGATCTGCACCTAAAAGTTGTTCTTTTAAAAACACATTTGTCTTCATTGTCCACTAATATTTTCCTCAAGACAAATGTGAAAATCCTTCCTAATTAGTGTCACCACACCCCTTCTTCCGCTTGTAGAGAGAACTGGATATCCTTCTTACACATAGTGGCTGCAGGTAAATTCATAGCTTTCCCCATCATGTAAGTGTGGTTCCTGTAAACTGATTATAGAAGGTCAGGCTGAGTAAAGGTAGTGAAATATACAGTTCCTTTTTTGTTCATTTACAAGACCATTAACATTCCAAGTCAATAGCATCTTATGTGGCTCCTCCTTGTTTTTTTTATTATTGCTATATTCAATGTGAGTTTAAGACGCTTTCCCACATATGGTTTCAATGCTTTAGTAATATTAAAAGTGAAATCTACATACTGCAAAAAACTGTGCTTGCATGCATTATATGAACAACAAAATAAGATGTTTGTAGGTAACATTAACCATTGCAACAACAGTAACATGTTAGAACAGAGTGTCAGTGTGACAAGCACCTCTTGAAGCTGTATATTAATGCTTGCTCAGCTCTCTGTCTTTTACAACAGGTAGTATGTATAGTTTCCAAGCTCTGACCCCCTCCATACTGAATGTCACTCCATAGCAACTCATTAAACTAGATACTAGATAATATCATCTGCTGCTGATGTACTCTGCTTACCTTTTTATATGAAAGGCAGCAACAATAGAATTATCTAGGTCACCCAATGTAGTAGTGTCAGTCACTTAACTGATTATTTATAGCTTTACATGCCAGTCTCTGTTGCTTTTTGTCATGCAGTCAGTTGTCATTTAAATACTGGAAAGGGCTGCAGAGGACACTTCCCAGGAAAGCCTGCAACCATGGTGTGCGCATCTTTTCTTTATTAGTAGATTGAGGGGCAGGCTACTTAGCATGATTGCTGAATCCTTGCCAGTGCATCCACAGAAGAGGAGAAAGAAACCGATCCTCACAGCATTGATACTTTGTGTGTCAGGATATAGTAGCTTATAGCACTAGCCATTCAGTTTTGCCAATTTCATTGCAGGATGGAACTCCATACTCCTAATTTTGTTTCTGGAGAGTAATCCTGCTCCACAAACATTCTGGAGAGTAATCCTGCTCCACAAACATCTTGGCATCTCCCAGTTTAATCCCCTTCCCCTTTTACAAACTTGTTCCTTGAAAGAATAGTTCAGAAATCTAGACAATATCAGTCATAGTCAGTGACTTCGCTCAGAGTTAGGTCATGGCACTGCGTGTGCCCATTCTAAAATAATGGAGGTAACAGTTGTTCCAGTCCACTGTTAGGTTTTCAGCTGTATAAGCTTCACAACTCTTATCTTCAGTCCATTCTGGTATCCACTTCAGTTTTATAGTATTTCTACAACCCCTGTCTTCCAAATCTGTAAGCTTGCTTTCTAGATGTGCAGTCTTGGAATGGGCAAGTTGAAAGGTTTGCTGTAGATCTTGTATCCATGCTTCATGATCCACTTTCTGGTCTGAGTGTATAGTGACAGCTGTTTACATATTTTTCATCTTCCCCTCAGCTTTAGCAATGTATTCCATCAATATGGAGTACACTGTCTGAAATTCAGACATTAATACATCCATTTTCTTGCACGTTTCATCCATGGTTGCAGCTTGTGAAGAGAGTAGAGGTGAAAGGTTAACACACTGTCTTTGCGAAGTTTGCCGGCCTCATGGTGGTGGTATTGTAGGTGCGCCCCGGTCTTTGCTCTTTTCTCAAGCTGTTTTCCTTTTTATTCATACAGCAAACTGAGGAACACCGTCTCACTGAATTTTCCTTTTAAGAATAACTACTTAAAGTAAGCCGATCTAAGCTCAATTAATGTACTGTTTGCATTGGGGAGATGGAGCTACTTTCTGTGCATATTTACAAGTTGTCGTCATCACTAGAAGTCCATTTCCATTTATTTCTATCTAATTTGCTCCTTCCCCTTTCTAAAGATCCCACTTCTAGTTATTTTATCTGTGTTATAATATTCACTACTTTAAATACAGTTGGTTTAGACTTTGGCTGCCACCAGCCTGTTTCCAGCTCAAAAGAATCAGTTCCTTAGTTAAACCCATTTGCTCAACCAGTACTTCTGACAAAGTACTCTGCTGGGAATATTTAAAATCTGCCAACTCATTACACTCCCAAAACATATATTCCCAGTTACCATTTTCTTCCCCATCACACCTCCAATATTTGCCATTTACCTGAGGAAAAAGTATTTGAACTCAGCCTGGGGTATAAAAATACCCATGCAAATGTTTTAAGGCAAAAATCTTCAACTTTCTAGACTTTGTTGCGTAGTTGGGAGTCATAGGTAGGTAGGTAGGTACTAGGCTATCTGCCCGAGGGCATTTATAAGCCTAGCCAGAGTGTGTCGGCTTTCGCCGCCCCATTGATTAATTAACTGATCCTCTGTCAAGCAGAGCCAATGAAGTGATCCCAGAGGTGTATTTTCTGTTACCCATCCACTCGTCAAGGTTTCTCTTGAAGAGTCTTAGTGAGGGGCTCTGCCTGATGCAGTTTGGAATTTTGTTCCAAAGCATGGGGAGTCACTGTGACAGGAATCTATTCCTCCAGCACGTTCTATTTATTGTTGTGGCGAGGTTTAGCTCACTAGAGCGTGTGGCTTGCAGTGACTTGGATTTCTTTAGGTGGAGCATGTCCATCAATTCTGAGTTGGACATGGCTTTGTAAGTCAGGCAGAGATCACCTCTGAGTAAGCGATATGCCACTGAGTACAGCTGGAGTTTTTTCAGTCGGGCTGCATAGGACATATGTTTGAGGCCAGTAATCCTCTTGGTGAGGTACTTTTGTGGCCTTTCCAGCTGTTGGAAGTGTCTTGTGAGGTACATCCCAAATGGGGCATTGTACTCTATGATGGGTCTAATGAGTGATGAGTAGAGGGGCACTATAACCTCTTTATTTCTAGATGCGAACCCTTTAGTAATTAGATGGGCCACATAGAAGGATTTCCTAACTACTTTGGCAATATGATTGTCAATGGAGAGATTACTATATACCTGGGTCCCCAGATCTCTTATTACCTCTTCTGTATTAATGGGGCTGCCACCAATGTGGCAATTCATGGGTGTTTTGTTTTTCCCAAATGTGATGACTATGCATTTTTTGACATTTAGCTTGAAGCCATGACTTTGACACCAGGTGTCAGTCTCAGTAAGGCCCTTTTTGAGGATGCCCGTGTCAGCCGGAGAGTCAATTATGGCTCCCAGTTTGCAGTCATCGGCGAACTTGGTTAACCATAGTCCTCCGGTATATTCCTATACTTCTGAGAAGTATATGCCGAACAGTAGGGGTCCCAGGACTGAGCCTTGCGGGACACCCCTTGTGACTGGTTTAGAGTCAGACCTGGAGCCCACTATTCTTACCGTGTGAGTTCTGTCTGTAAGCCAGTTAGCAACCCATCTCATGACGTAGGGGTTTATGTTCAGGCTGGTGAGTTTTTCTGTAATACCCAAGTGGGGGAATGGTGTTGAAAGCCTTGGTGAGTTCAAGGTAGGCTGTGTGAACCACCTTTCCCTCATCTATGGCCTTGGTGACTGTCTCGAAAAAGTCAACCAGGTTTAGTAGGCATGATCTGCCCTTAACAAAGCCGAACTGGGTCAGGCTAAGTGTTTAGAGGTTCCCAATGTCTTTTGTAATGAGTTCCATGATGATGCGCTCCATAGCCTTGCAGACCAGGCTAGACAGGCTTATGGGGCGATAGTTACCAGGGTCAGTTGTGGCCCCTCCTTTATGGAGAGGAATAACCATTGTTGTGCATCATTCTGTGGGCACGTAGCCTGTGGAGAGGTTGAGGTTTAACAGCGTGTTTAGGTAGGGGGTTAGTTCGTTCTGTAGTTCGTGCAAGACGCAGTCTGGGACACCATCTGGTCCCATTGACGCTCTGTTTTTGCCTTTTGAAAGGACTGTTTTCACCTGTGCGTCTGTGATTTTTTGGGGCACTACACTTTTCTGATATTGTTGTGGGCCCTTTTGGGGGTGAGAGGGTGGTGAAGTTTGCACTGAATCTGTCTGCCAGGATGTTGGCGATATCAGTAGGTTCAGTATATTTTGTGCTATTTTGCACTAGTTCAGTGCATATCTGTGAGTTGCCACTTAGATTCTTAACATAGCTGAAGAAGGCTTTGTGGTTATCTTTTGAAACCTTGGCTATTTTTCTTTCAAAGTTAGCCTTGGATGATTTCATGAGGGACCTTAGTTTCTTACTGATACTGATCAGGGATGTCTTTCCTTCCTGGAATTTCCTTTTTTTCTGAACTAGTTTCATCCTTCTGTTGTATAGCCTGTTTATGGCAGGGGTCCACCAAACTGTTTTCCTTCTCTTAGAGGAGTGAGCTTTGGTTTTACTAAGGATGGCACGATCCATGCATCCTTGTAGGTGCACAGAGTGCATTTGTAAAGGTTTCTGCATCTTGGGCAATGTTATCCTTTAGCGTGGGGGCTGTGAAACTTACCACCTCTGTCTTAAGTAAGGTGAAGTTTGCTTTAGAAAAGTTTTTTACTGTGGTTTCCTTAGTTGGAGGTGGTGGTGGGGTGTGGGCATCCAGAGCGATTAGTTTATGGTCTGATCTAACCAGTGACGGGTTGACTTCCGGTATGGAACACCTGTCGCCCATGTTGGTGATATGTTTTCACTTCTGGTAGGGGAATTTACCAGCTGATCCAGGGCGTTTGAGTTGATGAATTGCAGGAAGCACTGGGCCTGGGAGTTTGTACTCGAGTAGTTTTCCCAGTGAATGGTAGGATAATTGAATTCACCCAATATCAGAGTGTTTGGTAGGGCCTTCATGTTTTCCAGTGTCTCCAGAAAGGTGGAGTGGTGGTCCTGGGTCATGGAGGGTGATCTGTAGCAGGCCACAATTTGCATTGCAGATTTGCTCGATGTTAGTTGCACATGGATGATCTCAGAGGTATCATGCTGCGCCACTAACCTCGAGGTGTAGGTATCCTTGATGAATATGGATACACCCCCTCATTTTTGTGTTTCGGTCCGTGTTCTGTGGCCGAAACCTGTAGTGTGAGTTGTATCCCGGTAGTGCTGGGGTGCTCTCTGGAGCCTTGAACCTGGTTTCAGTTACTGCACAGATGTCGACATTCTTCATACTGAGGAGTGCTTCAAGCATGTGCATTTTGAGATTTAAACTCCTGGCGTTGAGTAGCATAACCCTCAGATGTAATGGGATCCTATCTCGCCTACATTCATAACTGATGGGTTCGGAGCCGATCCATCGGCTCCGACTCGGCCACTATATACTAGAACAAAGTCTCTAATTGGCTGGGCTACCCCTTATCCCAGAATGCACCACGCCTGCTTCCCCAGATCTCGTTTGCCGTTTTTCAAGCTAGACGTGGTCTCGACTTGGCTGGAGCTAAGTGATTTATTATTACTTTTTGGTCTTTTGACCTAGGGGTTTCTTCACTAATTGAACAAACAGCTGTTTTAACAGCTTTACGTGTGTGTGTTAACCTTTTTCAGTGTGATTGAAATTTTACTTATTTACCAGGCAAGGCCCGTTTAAGTTAGAGGACCTTTGCTCTGATTTGTGAGTTAATGTGGTGATTTGTTTTTGCTTTATTGTAGTATCCGTCCTATTGTACGTCCTGCTTTATCGGGTTAGCCCATTTTTAGTTAGAGGGCTTCTGTCCATTTGGTGGTCTATAACTCGGGTCAGTCCCGTTGTTGAGTCAACGGCTCGAGCCCTACTTTAAGGTTGTTGTTTCTGTGTGGTAAAAAGATTGTGATACGATGTCTAAGGAGCAAAAGTCGGGTTTTAAAAAGTGCACCAAGTGCAACTACATAATGTCTATTACTGATAGCCATGCTGTCTGTGTATATTGTTTGGGACCGAAACATCTGCAGGAAACATGTAGTGTTTGTCATGCTTTTTCCTCTAGGGTCCTTCAAGAACGTAAAAATAAATTGATCCTTAAGGGCCTTATTAAGCCCTCCTTTGAGGAAGCTTTGGCTTCTCCCTCCTCTCCAGCTTCTAAAAAGAAAAGGTCGTCTGCTCCGACCAGTCCGTCGGAACCGACTTCCAAGAAGCATAGGTCGACGTCTTCTTCCTCGGCTCCAATGGCTTCGGAGCCTCGGGTGGAAGGGTCTGCCTCGATACCTCTTTCCTCGGCTCCATTGGTGTCAGAGCCGCAGGTTGGAGGATCGAGAGGCGAATCATCTGCTTTGGCTCCTTTGGTTTCGGAGCCATTGGAGGTGTGCAGCTCAGACTCTTCCCCCCTCGGCCCCGAGGTCCCCTTCGGTGTCGATACTTATACATACGGCTCCGGATCTAGTGCCAATAGTGTTGGAGCCGTTTCAGAACCGGTCCCCTGCACTATCGGAGCTGAGAGAGAAGTCGTCTTGGGCCCCATCTATTTCCTCTAAATCCTCCAGATTGTCTGATTCAGATTTGGACAGAGTTATCCAGAGGCTTTTCCAGTCCCCGGTTTTTGCAAAGATGGTCTCGGCTCCAGCCCACTCGGCTCCGGAGCCAGTCCCCACCTTGACACATCCGATTCCTCCTCCAACCTCTTCGGAGCCGTTGGAGTCAGTGATGGTAGAGCGGAGCGGAGTTGTCCAGTCGGAACCGAGACTCCCTCGGAGCCTCTCGGTTCCGACCATCATTCCTACCCTGTCCTCAGTGTCAGGGTTCGATACCGGGACTTCCTCGGTCGGGGCCGAGGGGAACACTTTGGAACTGGTAGCTTCGGTGCCTAGTCTCCCCCTCGGAGCGTCGGCTGCAGGGATCCCCGGTACCGTCATGGTCTCTCAGCCGGTGTCCTCCGTAGAATCTGGAGGTCCGGCTTTTGAGGCCATGAGGAGTGCGCTGGCCATGTCCTTGCCGGCTCAGTAAGTCTCTACCTCACCGTCCCTGGACTTGGGAACTGGTGCTTCTGGTGTGCTTCACCCCCACGACAGCGGGGCCCCAGAGCCTGAGGATACCCCCTTGGGGGTTCTCTTCTCCCGGGAGGTCCTTCTGATTCCGCTTCAGATGAACCTCCAGGGAAAAAATTGTGCAAGAGGAAGCACGTTGACTCCCAGGATGAGTCTATTACATCAGATACTGACCTCGATGATGAGGAGGGGTCCCCTAAATCGTCCTCGGATGACGTCTCATTCTCAGATATCCTCAAGATCTTGAGACAGAGAGGCGATTGGCAGTCCAAAACCCCTTCCGCAGAGGAGTCAGTTTTCCTCAAGGCTTTTGGGGCCCAGCCCTCCGCCTCCTGGGTGTCTCCACCCTTCGATGAATTGCTAGATTTAGTTTCTCGAAGGGTGTGGGAACATCCTGATTCTGTGGAACCGGTACCTGCCAGGCCTAACAAGTTTCACTCAGCCCCTCCTGAAAAGGAATTTCTAACTAAAGGAGTTGCAGTAGATGCGATGGTGGTGGCATCTGCCACTCAGCAGGACGTGGCAGAGGCTTCAACGTCTATTCACCCTCCTAATAAGGATTCCAGGAGCATGGATAGGTACGGGAAGTGTACCCTTTCTTCAGCGGCCTTTACCCAGCGGTCGCTGAATTATCTTTGTCATTTTACCAGGCTCCAAAGAGACCTCCTCAAAGAGTTAGGTGAGTCTCTTACGGGTAACCTTCCTGAGGCGTTAGCCCAAACTGTTGGCGCCCAGATGACTACCCTATCTTCGATAGTCAACTCGTCCATGAGGCTCATCTCATATGCGGCCGAAGGGGCGAGTAGAGCAGCGGGAACAGGCGTGGCTCTTAGAAGACGCGCCTGGTTGCGCTTGTGTTCCTTTGCGGAGGCCTTTAAGTCTTCCTTCACCGACGCCCCCTTTGATGGGTCCTCCTTGTTTGGATCCAAGGTGAAGGACACACTGACTCGATGCGAGCAGGAGGGCAAGTCCTTGACTGCCGTGGGGGCCCGTTTTTCCGCTCCCTCTAGACCTTACCCCAAGGCCCAGAGAGGAGGGAAAATGTGGTTCAGAAAATCTCAAAGGTCTTTCCCTACTCCACCGAGTGATCCTCCCTTTAGAGGCAGAGGGGGGGGGATTCAGGAAGATGCTGCCCCAGAGGAGGCAGAGGCCCCCGCAATTCTGGAGACCGCGATTCCTTTCGTGGTTCATCCTACCCTCAACATCCCTGAGACGTGGCCCGACTGCGCATCTCCGGAGCCAGTCGGGGGTCGCTTTGCGGAACACCCACAGGCTTGGGAATCTATCACCAACAATCAGTGGGTGCTCCGAACCATAACCGGAGGCTTATCTCATCCCTTTCATAAAACCCCCTCTTCCTATCAGGAAAATCCCGGATGTACCACCCATCAGCGGGATCAAGCAGCGGTCGAGGTCTCAAAGCTGCTAAGAAAAGGAGTCATCCAGCCTGTCCCCGCCGACCAGATCAGATCAGGGATTTACTCAAGATTATTTTTGTTGCCAAAAAAGACAGGGGACTTAAGGCCCATTTTGGACCTCAAATCATTGAATCAATTTGTAAAAAAATCCAAATTCCGAATGGTCACCCTTCAGTCCATTCTCCCGTTATTGGAGAAGGATGTCTGGATGTGCTCCATAGATCTCAAGGACACTTACTATCACATCCTGATAAGTCAAGATTCCAGGAGTTACTTACGCTTCCGTCTGGGAACCAGTCATTTCCAGTTCCGAGCTCTGCCCTTTGGTCTCACCACAGCCCCCAGGGTGTTCACCAAGTGCTTGGCAGTAGTGACAGCTCACTTGAGAAGTCTAGGATTCCAAGTCTTTCCCTATCTAGACGACTGGCTCCTTATGGCCACCACCAAGCATCTATTAGTTCGGGCGCTCATGACCACAGTCAGTTTGGGTCATTCACTAGGAATCACGTTCAATTGGGAAAAATCTGTGCTGCAGCCGTCTCAGCGTATTACCTTTATAGGCGCAGAATTAGACACAAGAAGAATGCGTGCATTCTTGCCGATAGAAAGGATTCAGGTCCTGCAGTTTCAGCTTCAAACCTTGTTACCCAGATCACGAGTTCAGGCCAGACTGATTCTGCAGCTATTGGGCGCGATGGCCTTGAGTATTCTTCTAGTCCCCTTAGCCAGGCTGCACATGCGAGTACTGCAATGGCTACTGTCGGTTCAATGGTCCTTTCAGGATCTCCCCTTGAACCATCTGGTCCGGATTACGGAAACTTGCCGTCGGGACCTACGTTAGTGGCTGCTTCGGTCCAACCTGGACCAGGGACGACCCTTTGCCCTTCAGCCTCCTGTCGCCACGGTGACCACGGACGCCTCCCAGATAGGGTGGGGGGGCATTATCTGGACAGGTCTGTCCAAGGTACGTGGCAGGCTCACGAAAAACCTTACATATCAATATCCTGGAAATGAGAGCGGTGCTACTGGTCTTGCAAGCACTTCATCATGTTCTCCCCCGGGGTACTATTGCGATCCTATCAGACAACATGTCAGTAGTCTGGTACATAAACAAGCAAGGCGGAACCAGGTCCTACCCTCTTTGCCGAGAGGCCACGAGAGTGTGGCGTTGGGCGATTTCTACCCAGCGTTTCCTAGTGGCAATGCACATTCCGGGGAAATCCAATGTGATTGCAGACAGGCTGAGCAGGACCCTCCTGTCGCCCCACGAGTGGTCTCTCAACGACAGGGTCGCTGCAAACATTTTCGCCAAGTGGGGCCTCCCTTGTTGCGACTTGTTTGCCAGCCCTCACAATGCGAAATGCAGGGAGTTCTTCACTCTGACTCCCTCTCAGGGGCAGATTCCCAGGGACGCTCTGGCTCACAGTTGGCCCTCCGGTCTACTTTACACCTTCCCTCCAGTTCCCCTTCTCCTGAAGGTGATACAGAAGGCGATTTATCTAGGAAGCGACATGATTCTGATCGCTCCACACTGGCCTCGTCAAGTTTGGTTCCCCTTCCTTCTGAGGTATGCGATGGAGGGTCCATGGCTTCTGGACCTGGTGCCTGACCTGTTAACTCATCAGTCGGGACAGTCTCCTCCATCCCTCAGGTCCTTGAGGTTGGCCGCCTGGTTACTCCACTTCCAACCTTAGTCAGAGATAACTCTCTTTCTCCTGACGTCATCCACATTTTGTCCTCTTCTCACAAACCTTCCACTACTAAACTATATTCCAGCAAGTGGAAGAGGTTTGCTGTTTGGGCCCAGCAATGAGGTATAGATCCCCTTACCGCCCCAGTACCTCAGGTTTTATAATTCCTGGCTTCTTTGTTTTACTTGGGCTCCTCAGTTTCCACAATCAAAGTCCAACTGGCGGCTATCTCTAATTTTCATGTCTCCTTTGAGCCTTCCTTAATGGCAAACAGGCTTTGCAAATCTTTCCTTAAAGGAGCGTGGCTCCTTTGGCCCCCAATAGCCCATCCTGTGCTTCCTTGAGACCTGAATATGGTTCTAGCCTCTTTAACTACCCGCCCTTTTGAACCAGCAGCTACTTGTGATATAAAATTTCTGTCTTGGAAAACCGCCTTTTTGGTGGCAATAACCTCTGCTAAGCGGGTCTCAGAGCTGGAGGCTCTCTGTTCTACTCCTCCTTATCTGATTTTTCAAAAGGCAGAGTATCTCTCAAGTTAAATCCTTCTTTTTTACCCAAGGTAGCATCCCCCTTATGCATTCAACAATCCTTGGAGCTCCCTGTGTTTTTTCCCAAATTCTCCAATAGCGCAGAATATATTTTCCATCAGTTGGATGTTCATAGGCAACTGCGTTTTTATTTAAGTAGGACCAATCAGACACGAAGGTCAGATCAGCTGTTTGTGTCCTTTGCGGAAAATAGATTGGGTCAATCGGTGGCAAAAACCACCATAGCCAAGTGGATTAAAGATTGTATCTCCTTCATTTATTCACAGTCCGGCAAAGAGCTACCATTTCCAGTCAAGGCTCATTCTATCAGGGCAATGGCTACCTCTGTAGCATTCCACTCCAAATTATCGATAGATGATATCTGTGCGGCCGCTACCTGGACTTCTCCGCACACTTTCATTTCTCATTACAAGATAGATGTGGCTTCTCGTGGTAGAGCTTCTTTTGGTTCCACAGTTCTCAGGAGTGTTTTCCAATGAGCCACCCGGGAGTTAGGTGCTAGGGATGCTGTCCCATCAGTTATGAATGTAGGTGAGATAGGATCCCATTACATCTTTTAGTTATGTACTTACCATAACTTCGGATGTATGGGATCCATCTCGCCTACATTCATATCGCACCCTCCTTCCCCCTTCCCATTGGATTTAGAGGGAATGTTGCTACTTACTGAGTTTTTCTATTGAAGGACTTTAGTTTGTTACAGTTGCTGGTATGTCTCTGTGTCTGGATGTAGGTATGAAAGCGAACAAACAAGATCTGGGGAAGCAGGCGTGGTGCATTCTGGGATAAGGGGTAGCCCAGCCAATTAGAGACTTTGTTCTAGTATATAGTGGCCGAGTCAAAGCCGATGGATCGGCTCCGAACCCATCAGTTATGAACGTAGGCGAGATGGATCCCATACATCCGAAGTTATGGTAAGTACATAACTAAAAGTTTTTTGTTATTGTGCTGTTTACGGAGGTGGGATTGACTTTTGAGCCTTGCCTAAAAAAAGGCACTATGGGGGCAGTAAGAGCCTTGGCCAGTATTCGAAAGCCTAGGGGTGACAGGTGCAAGCAGTCTCTTGCGAAGCAACGTGGCTTGTCGAGCATGTCGTCACAGGCTGACAGACACTGGATCCCCTTTGAATGACACCAGAAGCTTAGCCAGTTGTTGAAATTGATCATTTTTTCTTTATACTGAGATATCATTCTTGGTGAAGGCAGGATGCTACTCAGGGTCAGGGTCATGCCAACCTGGGCTACATAATCAGAGAGCTCTTCCATGTCTCTTTTCATGTAGTCCAGGGAGGTACGTCTCAAGTCATTCACACCAACATGAACAATGACAGAGTCATATTTGTACTTGTTCTGGAGTGACCTGAGTGCTTGTGTTATGTGGCGGATTCTGGCTCCTGACAGGCAGCTAACAGTAACCTTCTGCTTGTCCAGCCTAGTGAGTGGGACGTCAGTGTGCCTGACTATAGAGTCACCTATTACTAGTGTGTTAGGTATGTTGTTTCACCTTAAGGGCTGTAATTGTGCGGCACACTGATTTTGTGTTTTATGTGTTGTCTCGTTTGTGAGAGGTGCAGGTTGTTTGGGTGTCTGCTTTGGAGGTCTCTGATGCTTTTGCATGTTTTTATTTAGAGCCTCCGAGTATGATTTTGTGTATTTATGTGTATTTTTTGCCATTGCTGTTTTAGTAGGTTTGTATGCGGCTGGAGGTATGGTGCAAGTGTTAACCTTCTCCCCTTGACTGTCTGTTCCAGTCTTGGGTGGAGACAGCTTAGCTTCCAGTTTGGCTGTATAATTACATCTCTCACATATGTTAGTGTTTTGTGGTAGGAGGAGAGGCTTGTCTGTGTACATGAGACAGTTTATCCAGATTCACCAGCTGGCCTGGAGAGTGCACCTGAAATTGCTCTTTGGTCATGCCCGAATAATAGGGTGAGCTGCTTAGTACCTTGGTTGGTGAGGGGTGAATTAAGAGCCTTGCCCTGCTAGGCATTCAGTGTCAGGGTATATTAGTGCTTGCTATTAGGTCTGAGCAAGTGCTGGGCTGTAGGATGCTTTTTGAGTGCTTAGGTTGAGAGTTAGACTAGTTACAAGGGAAAAACTGAAGAGGAGACTTAGTGGAGCTGGAAATAATTTAACCGTAGCTAACCGGCACTGCCCGGTGCGCAAATGCAGTTTTTATACTAGGGAAATGACAGAGATAGAAATTAGCCCAAAATGGCCAATAAACTACTAACTTCGGGGCTGGAACCACTCCCCCAGGGGCAGGTAGGTTGCTCAAAGCTCCCCTCTCTCACAGGTGAACAGAGAAACTTCCATCTATCCAAGTAAGGTATGGGCAACTCAGAAACTGGTATCACAGCCCTGAATTCAGCACTAACCTGAAAAATGGATTATACTAGCTTAGAAAGGTGGAAAACAAGGAATTTTTTTTTTTTTTTTTTGAAAAGATAAGGCAAAAACAGTAAAAAATACACATAAAACAGCTTTAAACGACTACAAATTATCAGAAAAGGCTATCACACTTTAGTGTGTAGTCTACAACAGTTAAACAAATTATTTAAACAAAAAACAACTTTTTAAAAATGCAGGCAGTCAAATAAGTACAATATATGAAAAAACAAGCTTTTAAATCACAATAAACGCTGGAAAATCTGCGCTTAGGCGGAAAACAGTTAAGTACAGCAAGAAAGTACAGAAAACTGATACTTAATCACTCCAAAGTCTCTCTTCTAAGCTAGAAGGCTTGTATCAGTTTAAGGCTTTCTAGTGCTATCTAGTAGGTTAGTTACAGGAAAGATGGGAAACAAGCGCAGATGTGGTCTTTTAAACCAGAAGGTTGAAAGAGACAGACAAACTGTACAATTGGTTTATAAACTACAATTTCTGGGCCAAGAACCTCTCCTCTTGTGATAGACAGGCTACCTAGTGCTTACCACTCCCACTGATAAGCTAGAAGGCTTTCCTCCAACACAGAAAGGCTTGGGGGACTCAGAAGCTTACTAACAGTCCTGGATACAGCAACTCTGTAATCGGACTAGGCTAGTTATAGGAAAGGCGGGAAACAGGTGCAAGTGCGGCTTTCAAACCAGAAAGTTAAAAGAGATGGAAGAAAAACTGCTCAAACACCCAATAGCTGCAATTTCTGGGCCAGGGACCACTCCTCTTGTGATAGGCTACCTGATGCTTACCACTCCCACTGATAAGCTAGAAGGCTTCCCTCTAACACGGAAAGGCTTGAGGGGCTCAGAAGCTTGCAAAGAGTCCTGGATACAGCAAATCTGTACCTGGACTAGACTAGTAACAGGAAAGGCAGGAAACAAGCACAAACACAGGATGTTAAGTTGTCAATCTCGCCTTCATTCTTGCTGGATGGGTTCGGAGCCGATCCTCGGCTCCGACTCGGCACTTGCTTTAGCTTGAGAACTCCTTTTACCAGCTCGAGGCAACCCTATATCCCATGATGCAAGGCGGAACTACCCCAGATCTCGTTTGCCGCTTAGCGAAAGAGGTCTCCTTTGCCAGCTGAGGTAAGTTAGTTTTGTCTAAAAGCTTAGTTAGGGATTTATTTCCCCCATTTTACCCTTTTTCATAGTGTGTAATCAGTCTACAGCCCACCCTATTTCCCTTATAGTAAAAAACTTTTAAAACTTTTAAATTTTTCATAGTTGTATAACAGTTTTAAGTTAGGCCTAGACCCCATTGGTTAATCCCTACCTGTGTGTGTGTGTTTGGGGATTAATTGTGTGTTTGTTGGGGTGTGTGTTTGACTTCTTCCTCTAGGACTATGTCAAAGGAAGGCAAGGTCTCAGGCTTCAAGAAGTGTGACTCGTGCTGTCAGTAGATGTCTCTGACAGACGGTCACACTTCTTGTGTTTACTGCCTGGGGCCTTTGCACCTGCAGGACTCCTGTGCTTTGTGCCACTCTTTTAGCCAGAGAGTCCTGCAGGAAAGGAGGAATAAATTGATCCTCCGTGGCTTACTTAAGCCAGAAGGTTCTCCCTCTAAAACAGGGTCTAGTAAACCTTCTAAGCCACCGAAGGTTCAGGCTACAGTATCCAAGCCTCCTCCGGTGGCTCTGGCTCCCGGGCCGAGATCGCCCGCTGGAGCGATCTTTCTGCTTCAAGGTAATGGGTTCGGCACCGATTGGTTCCGACACCGGTCTACTGTGGCCTTGTCGGCTCTGGAGCCGACACTTTATCCAGCATCGGGCCGAAACCGGCTCCATCTGGATTCAGGGACTTCGGCTCCGACTTCGTCCCGAAGAGATCTCGGTCCCCTTCGTTGGAGAGTATCCACTCGGCTCCGAGGTCTCCCCTATTGTCGGAGCGGAGCCATCGGAGCGGATCTTCGAGATCTTCCAGGCTGTCTGACCACGATTTAGAGAGGGTGGTAAGCAGGCTGTTAAAGTTGCAGGCACTGGCCCAAATGCTCCATAGCCCGTCTCAACAGACTTCGGCTATTGCTTCACCCCTCGAACTTCCTCCTCCGACTCCCCACCAAAGTTCGGAGCCGGAGCTTCTCGGGACAGCGACTGTTTCAGCGCCGGAGCTGATACATCCTTTGGCTCCGTCGTCTTTGGCTCCGATCTCCTCCTTGAGACCTTCCTTGGAGGGATCCGGTCATCGGGTTTCCCTTGTCGGCTCCAAGGGGGCTAGTGGCATCGGACCCTTGTCCGAGCCCGCTCTCCCTCTCGGGGCTTCGGCTTTGGTAAGCCCGGCACCGACATCGGCCTCGGAGCCTTCCCTCTCAGTGGAGCCGGGAATTCCTGTATCCTCGGAACGGGAATATTCCGGTCTCCCGGGGAGGGGAGCCTTTGAGGTGATGAGGAGTGTCCTGGCTCCTGAGCCAGGTCAACGATCCATCCCTCTAGCTCCTCCCTCTTCGTGCCTGTAGACACCTCTTGCCAGCCTCTTGCTCTCAGGCCCAGGGATCCATCGCCCAGGTTTCCCCACTGCGAATTTCCTCCTTTTCGGACGTTTCTCCTGATCCTGCAGGGGAAGCCCCTCGGAACAGGACGTGTAAGAGGAAACACACAGACTCCCCTGAGTCTACTACATCTGATACAGACTTAGATCAGTCGGAGGGTTCCCCACGTCCCCTCTGAGGATGTCTCCTTTTCAGACATCCTTGAGCTCCTCAAACAGAGGGGAATTGGCCATCCATTGATCCCTCCGAGGATGAGTCGGTATACCTGGAGGCTTTGGATCCGACCCTCCACCTCCTGGGTGTCTCCGCCTTCGACCCACTTATGCAGGTAGTGGCTCGAAGGCGGGCAGCTCCAGATTCTGTGGAACCTGTCCCCAGGAGACCATCCAAGTTTATTACAGCCCCTATGGACAAACAGTTTCTTTCCAAGGGCGTCTCTGTGGATGCTATGGTGGTGGCGGCCACTAAGAAGGAACTGGCGGATCCTTCAGTACCTGTCCATCCTCCTAACAAGGATTCTAGGACCATGGACAGGTATGGAAAGCGGATGTTTTCTTCAGCAACCTTTGCTATGCTCTGAACTACCTTTGTCACTTCACCAGGCTTCAAAGAGATATTCTCAAGGAACTGGGTGAAGTGGTCCAGGATCCTTCTGCTGCTGGGGCTCAAGAAAAGATTGCCTCACAGCTAGCAATCCTGAATTCCTTATCCAACTCCTCCATGCGGCTCATATCCTATGCAGCCGATGGAGCGAGCAGGGCCGCAGGCACAGGAGTGGCTCTTAGACGCCAAGCCTGGCTGCGGCTTTGTAATTTTGGACCCTTTAAGGTCCTTCACCAATACCCCTTTGATGGTTCGGCTTTGTTCGGACCTCAGGTGAAGGATACCTTGACCAGGTGTGAGCAGGACGGTAAAACTCTTTCTGCCGTTGGGAGTCCATTTTTCCACCCCTTCTAGACCATATCCCAAGGGTCAGAAGGGAGGGAAGATGTGGTTCCATAAAGCCCAAGGAGCTACACGGACACACGTGGTCAGTTTACCCCCAGAGGCAGAGGGGTAACAATAGACGCCGCCCTAGAGGCAGGGGTCCTCAGAACCAGGGCAACAGGAGTCTCTTCCTGAGAAGCCCTTTCAGCACCCTTGAGGTGTTGCCCGACTGTCCACCCTTGGAGGCAGTCGGGGAAGGATTTGCTGTACCCAGTAGCCTGGCATTCCCTCTCACAAGATATGTGGGTACAGTCGATCATATCCGAGGGTTACAAAATCCCTTGAAAGGTATCCTACCTCAACAATCCCTTCCAGACATCTCACCCGGTCAAAGGGATTTGGCAGAATAGGAGGTTTCAAAGCTCCTAGGAAAGAGCCGTCCAGACTGTGCCGGCAGACCAAGTAGGATCCGGCGTCTACTCGAGATTCTTTTGGTCCCCAAAAGGACGGAGATTGGAGACCAATATTAGACCTGAGCAGTCTAAACAGATTTGTCAAGAAGGCAAGATTCCGGATGGTCACGCTTCAGTCCATTCTGCCCTTTCTGGGCAAGGACAACTGGATGTGCTCTATAGACCTTCAGGACGCGTACTATCACATAAAGATTCACAGGCTCCAGAAGGTTTCTCCGCTTCGGCTAGGGACCAGTCATTACCAATTCAGAGCCCTGCCCTTTGGACTCACTTCAGCCCCCAGAGTGTTTACCAAATGCATGGCAGTGGTCACAGCTCATCTGAGACGTCAAGGATTCTAGGTGTTTCCTTATTTGGACGACTGGCTCCTCTCCGCCTCCACCAGGTGTCAGCTTCTTCAGACCAGAGACTACACTCTGCAACTTTGCAAGAGTTTGGGAATTTCAGTAAATTTCGAGAAATCTTCTCTGCGGCCTTGCCAATCTATCACCTTTATAGGCGCAGAATTAAACACCGTAAAAATGTTAGCCAGACTAACAGATCAAAGAATTCTGGACATCCAAAAATTCGTTCAGATTCTATTGCAGAGCAGCAAGGTCAAAGCCAGATTGATACTAAAGGTTCTGGGTCTTATGGCTGCGGCCATTGTTCTTCTACCATTGGCTCGCTTCCATATGCGTCTTCTGCAGTGGATGTTATTCACTCAGTGGTCGTACCACAGTCTTCCGATGAGGCACGAAATCTTAGTTACAGAATCGTGCAGAACTCATCTGAATTGGTGGATATCTTCCCCTCTTCTTCATCAAGGCCGACCCTTTGTTCCCCCTCCTCCAGTTGCCACAGTTACTACGGATGCCTCTCTGATCGGGTGGGGGGGGGCATTATCAGGGCAGGACGGTCCACGGGACGTGGCAACCCATAGAATACCATCTGCACATCAATGTCCTGGAGATGAGAGCGGTGCTTTTAACGTTGCAAGCCCTCAACGACTTTCTTCCCACGGGGACTATTGCAGTACAAACGGACATGTCCGTGGTCTGGTACATCAACAAGCAGGGCGGGACCAGGTCTTATCCGTTGTGTCGAGAAGCTCTCAGACTTTGGCAATGGGCAATCTCCTCTCATCGGTTTCTGATAGCAACGCACATCCCCGGCAGGTCCAACCTCTTGGCGGACAGGCTGAGCAGATCCATTCTGATGCCTCACGAGTGGTCTCTCAATCAATCTGTAGTGGATCAGATTTTTCTAAAATGGGGCACACCTTGTTGCGATCTTTTTGCTACACCTCAAAACAACAAGTGCCCCGATTGTTTCACCCTCTTTCCCCTACCAGGCCAACCCCTGAGAGACTCTCCACCCCAGGCTTGGCCCCGGGGACTTCTGTGCGCTTTTCCTCCCTTTCCTTGATTCCACAAGTCATTCAGAAAGCCACCGTTTTGAGGGCCAAGTTGATTCTCATTGCCCCTTACTGGCCTCGACAAATTTGGTTTCCGTCCCTGCATCGTCACCTCCTGGTGCAACCCTGGCATCTGGACCCAGTTCCGGATCTCTTGATCCACCAGTCGGGTCAGCAGCACCGGGCTATTCAATCTCTCAACCTCACTGCTTGGTTGCTCCACTTCCTTCCCTAGCCAGGCTTCCGATGATCTCTGATTCAGTTAGAGACATCTTAGTGTCTTCTTTAAAGACGTCCACTAGAACTGTTTATGCTAGCAAGTGGCGACGTTTTTCTATTTGGGCAAATTCCAGGAATATTGATCCTTTTACTGCTCCTGTGCATTCTGTTTTAGATTTCCTGGCTGAAGTTTTTCATTCAGGATCTTCTTCATCTACAGTTAAAGTTCAACTGGCTGCTATTTCCAAGTATCATGTTGGCTTGCATGATAATAACATTATGTCTCATAGATTATGCAAAGCCTTTCTGAGAGGAGTTTTTCTCCTAAAGCCACCGATAAAGCATCCTCCTCCGCAATGGGATCTAAATTTAATGTTGGCATCCTTGATGCTACCTCTCCCTTCGAACCGTCTGCTTCATGTTCTTTGAAGTTATTGACCTGGAAAACTATATTCTTACTGGCTGTCACTTCAGCAAGAAGGGTTTCCGAGATTCAAGCTCTCTGCATTCGTTCCCCTTACTTGGTTTTTCATAAGGACAGGGTATCCTTAAGAACGAACCCATCCTTTCTCCCCAAAGTTGTATCTCAAACTAATATTAACCAATCCATAGATCTACCAGTTTTTTTCCCAAACTATTCTGACAGAGCTGAACAAAAGCTTCATTTTTTGGATGTCCATCGTCAGCTCAGGTACTATTTACATAGAACTAAACAATTCAGAAAATCGGACCAATTATTTGTTTCCTATGCAGAAAACAGGATAGGTCTTCCAGTTTCTAAAGTGACCTTATCCAGATGGTTGACTTCCACCATTTCCTATGTGTACTCTCTCAGAGGCAAGCAGCTACCTTCTAAACCGAAAGCACACTCAACCAGGAGTCTATCCACTTCAGCAGCTTTTCAGGATAGACTTCCCATTGATACCATTTGTGCAGCAGCTACTTGGGCCACGCCTCATACTTTTGTCTCTCATTACAAGTTAGACTTGGCCTCCAGAGACAGGGCCAGTTTTGGTTCCACAGTTCTCAAGAGTCTGTTCCATTGAGCCACCCGGGATACAGGTGCTAGGACGGTCCCATCCAGCAAGAATGAAGCGAGATTGACAACTTAACATTTAGAAGTTATGTACCTACCATAACGTTCCATGTTAGTTGTCTTCTCTCGCCTTCTTTCTTGCGTCCCTCCCTCCTTCCCCCTGGCCTGGACAGATCTTGAAGAGTTCCTATCAGGTTGTTTCCTCCTGAGCCTTCATATGAGGACTCTAATTATGAACTTAGTTTCCTAATTATATTAGGTTAGTCCTTAGCAGGGTAGGTTAGCTACCAAATGAGATCTGAGGTAGTTCCGCCTTGCATCATGGGATATAGGGTTGCCTCGAGCTGGTAAAAGGAGTTCTCAAGCTAAAGCAAGTGCCGAGTCGGAGCCGAGGATCGGCTCCGAACCCATCCAGCAAGAAAGAAGGCGAGAGAAGACAACTAACATGGAACGTTATTGTAGGTACATAACTTCTAATTTTTAAAGCAGAAGGTTGAAAGCGATGGAAAAGCTTCCCAAACGACCAATAAACTATAATTTCTGAGCCAGAAACCACTCCTCCTATGGTAGATAGGTTATCTAGTGCTTACCACTCCCACTGATAAGCTAGAAGGCTTTTCTCCAACACAGAAGGGCTTGGGGGGCTCAGAAGCTTACCAACAGTCCTGGATACAGCAAATCTGTACCTGGACTACACTAATTATAGGAAAGGCAGGGATCAAACGCAAAACGTGCTTTTAACCAGAAAGTAGAAAGATATGGAAAAACTGCCCAAACGGCCAATGAACTACAATTTCAGGGCCAAAGCCCACTCTTCCCGTGGTAGATAGGCTACCTAGTGCTTACCACTCCCACTGATAAGCTAGAAGGCTTCCCTCCAACACAGAAAGGCTTGGGGGGGGGCTCAGAAGCTTACCAACATTCATGGATGCAGCAAGTTTGTATCTGGACTTTACTAGTTACAGGAAAGGCAGAAAACAAGCTTAGAATTTATATATATATTTATTTGATATATAAATTATCCAGTCTCTCTTCCCAATCTTTTCCAACCTCCTCTGATAGATTCTTATGGTTAAAGTGCAGTTTCTTATATTCCCTAATAATGATTCCCTTTTCAATGGTAACTTCTGTTCTAGATTCAACTAAAAACTCTACCAGAACAGGTCTTTCACTTGGAATTCCCCTATCCCCTTCTATTTGCCTTACTCCGTTATCAGTGTGCGATAGGAAAGGCACTCTGTAGCCTGCAGTCCAAATGCCTTCTCAGCCTCATCTCATTCTGTTACCTTTCCCTCTCTAATTACTTGTTCCCAGTACCTTAGTTTCTTTGCTATTCTTCCTTTCCAGTCTTAATTATAACTTTCTGCTTGTGTTATGTATGTTAGCTAGAATTGTGCAACTCTAAAATATCTCTTAAAATCAGATAATCTAAACTACCTTGCTATATACTTTCAAATCTACCAAAATGTCCCTAATGAAACATATCCTTCTTGAGACGTAAACATTAATTGGCAGAACCTCAGCAATCCAAACTCTTCTCATCATATAAATCTCTGTGGATTTACACAACTAATCTCTCAACCTACCCATACTAATAACTCTCATTCTCCAAGTTCCCTGATAGACTGGATACTTGTTTCTAATCCCAGCAAATACTATAATCCAGAAACATTACCAGACTCCCTGAGTGATCACTCACCTATAAAAGTGCTCAGATATATACCACCCATCTCTCTAAACCACACCGGCTTATCACCTGATGCAAACTTTCCAACTTTAACCCTGACACTTTTAAAACCCTTCTTTCTAGAATTAACTGGAACCTCCTTACACAGCTCCCAGTAGATGATGCAGTAAAAGCCTTCAACTCTACTGTCATTATCATTTTAAATTCTTTAGCTCCACCCAGAAAAGTACAGATAAAAGTAAAAATCTCACCCTGATTATCTAAAACCTCTCGTACCCTTATGAAAACCAGAGATAGGGCTTGGAAAATATGGGTACAGTCCAAACATCCAGCTGACTTGCAGAAGTGCAAAGAATTTAGAAATTGAACAAAAAAAACTCATCAACAAAGACAAAAAAGATTCTATTATAATCCTCCAACAACATTAATATCTGATCCAAAAACATTCTGGAATGTTATAAACCAGATACTACATCCTGGCAACCCAACCTCACCAAGTCCATGTCCTGTCAAGTCACCTGAAGAGACTGCCAACACATTCAGCACCTACTTTATTGAATCTGGTTCCAAACTATTTAACTGCAACCCCTTAAACAACACTTCTAACCTCCCTGACCCCCCAACTTCTAACACTGACAATTCCTTGTCTTACAAACCTTTTCCCACTAACTACATCAAACTCTACTCTCTAAGCTCAAACCATGCTCTGTAACTGCAGACAATATCCCTTCATATTTTCTCCATACTGCTGCACACTCCCTTGCCATGGCTGTATCTGTCCTAATAAATCGCTCAATCTCTGAATCTAAAGTTCCATCTATCTGGATACAGTTTTACACTCTTCCTATTTATAAAGGAGGTAACGCCACAGAAATATCTAATTTCAGACCTATCGCTGTCCTCTCCCCTCTCTCAAAAGTCCTGAAGAAATGTATACATAAGCAAGTTATGCATTATCTCATACACGGAAAACTGCTCGTTCCTACACAGCATGGTTTCCGTCCCAAGCATAGAACCACCAGAGCTTTACTGTCCTTCCTCAACACTATTTATTTAGCCAAAGACAATCATAAACTCATATCTTGTCTATTTCTTGACCTATCAAAGGCTTTTGATACTGTTTCACTCTTTGCTACATAACAAACTTACAGACCTTAACTTCTCCCCTGGTACAGTTGCATGGTTCTTTAGCTGTCTCACTGATAGGCAGCAGTCAGTGAGATGAGACTCAACACTATCTACCCCCCTTCCAGTAAGAACCAGGTGTCCCCCAGGGATCCATTCTTGGACCTCTACTTTTTAATATCTTCACCAAATCACTTTACTCCTCTTGTCCTCAGTCTGTCATTGTCCAGTATGCAGATGACTCTACAGTCATCATTATTGCTAACTCACCCTCTGAACTCCTAACTACTACCCAGACATCCTTTAACTCAGTAGAGACATGACTCACAAATAACCAGCTCATCTTCAACCCTAAAAAACCAAAACTGCTATTCTTTCTTCCTAAATCTGTTAACCACATCAAGCCTACCTTCTCAATAACATCCCTAAACAATACCCGTATAGAATTTGAGCACAAAACTACTTGGCATTACCATCGATGGTCAACTAAAATTTGATCTACACATTAACAATTGCATAAAAAAACATCGGAAGGTAGGACTTCTGTACAGGAATATTAAATTCCTCATCCCTGAAGCTAGGGTTACCCTTTCTCATGCCTACCTTCTACTTTGCTTAACTTACTGTTCCCAAATACTCACAAATCTGAACTCCTCCCTACTCACCAAACTAGAATCGACCTATCACAAGATAGCCAGATTTGCAGCTCAACAAACATATAAATCCCACCACTGTCGCTCCCTAAAATACCTGAACTGCCTCAAACTACCGCACCTGTTTCTCCAATCTCAGCTCCAAGTCATACACTCCATTCTATATCAGTCAGCTTTCTGCCCAGCACTGTCATCCCTCGTCTCCCTCTGTTCCCCTATCAGACATCTGTGAAGTGCAAACCAAGACCTAGTAACTGTCTATAGACCTAAATCTAAGACAGGGTGCAACTTATACAGCTACCACCCATCTATTGCATGGAACAAACTCCCACTAGAAATAAGGAATCTTACACATCCCAAACAATTTTAGTGAGCCACCAAAGACTACTTCAAAAACACTGGACGTGCCACTGTTTGCATACTCCCTGACCATAACCAACCAACATAGTCCTGTTCAACTATTGCATCCCATTCCTTCTATGTAACTTCCAAAACTACAATCTGTTTATTTAACTTTAGATTAGCTAACTTTTTTTTAAACTACAGCATTTTTGCTTCTTATGCTTTAACTGTTGTTATGCTATTGTTTATACTATTGTATAATTGGCAACTACTGTATGAGATTTGTAGCTTATTGTATATCTCTATAGTAATTTTGTATGTTTTGGAGCTTTTCTCCCCGGGCCTCCTCTGAAAAAGGGTTTTAGCTCAGTTGGACACTCCCAGTCAACAAATGTAAAATAAGTAAATAAAATATTGAAATTTTCAACTTATCCCACTTAACTCTTGCCTTCTTCTCCTCCTAGATAAATTCCCCTCAACTCTTTATTAATTATTGTCCACAACTTCTCTGCTTGATAAAAATATGTCTGACCTGTATAGACAATGACTAAAAACGTTTTCACTGTTTGTATCTTGCTATCCATATCCATAAATAAGCGCTTCCAGTTTCAGTATCCTCTTTTTTTTGTTTAGTATCTTCCCGCATACTCCTAAACATTTCATTTTATCATGTCCCCATAAATATTGGTATTGCTAGACCAATTCATGTGTGGGCACATAATTTATGGCTATAGCCTTTGTTTTCATCTTCATTAATTATATATTCATAGAAGACTCAAATGTGTCTCAAAATGTTCCACAGCACTGAGATAGCCTCTTCTGGATTTATCAGGTACGAAATAATATTATCTGCAAATGAAACCAACTTTTCTTGATTACCATAGCAATTATATCCCTGAATTTCTGAGTCTGTTATTTTCTTTGCTAATGGCTCTAAATATAAAGCACATAAAGGGGAAAGCTGGCACCCCTGCCTAGTTCTTCTGTTCAAACACAACTTATCAGAGAGGAACCCTCACACTTTAATTCTTGCCTCTGATCTTTCATATATCATCCTAACAAACTATATTATTGCATCAGAGAATGCAAATGCTTCCATTGCCCTACTCATAAAATCATAGCTTACTCATTCAAATGCTTTCTCTGCATCAAGACCTGCTACCAACAATAGTATTTTCTTAAATTTTGTTTCCCTCTGTATCTTCATTGTTCTTTTAATATTGTCAGATGTTTGCCTCCCCTTGACAAAATCACATTATCCATATCTATCAATGTTGGAAAAACCTTTGCTATTCTTACAAAATCACATTGATTCACATCTATCAGTTTTGGCAACATATTTTCCATTTTTAACTAGTATAGACATGAACACTTTATTGTCATGGTTTAAGATTGAAATATTGCTGTATGAAGCTTGGTCTGACTGGTCTTTGCTGTCTTTAGATATTATAGCCAGCACAGCTTTCTTCCAAGATGTTGGTGCTTCCCATCCTTTAAAATACTGTTAAACAAAACCTTCCAGATCTTTTAATCACTTTCTTCCCTCCTAATTTCCAAACTTCCTCAGGTATAGCAACTCTTTCTGGAGACTTTCCTGCAGACAGATTATACTTCTGTGTTTTTAGCTCATCTCCCCTATCTCAGCTGTCAATTGTTGTCCCTTATCTACCTCTAACATTGAAATAATTTAGTCTTCCATAAATATTTCCCTTTGTACTTGTTCTTTATTTTCACACTTTTCTGCTTTAAACATATTTTCATACAATTTTCAAACTATTTGCAATGCCTTTACAGGATCTCTGGTTGTTTTTCTTGTTATAGGCTCCCTTAGTTTGGTGACTATCCTTTTTTCAAAACTCCTGCATATTATTTAGATGCTCGAGTATTTTGTCTTTAGCACTCAGCTGCTGAATTTGTTCTTTTTCTGTGAGATTCCCCTTATTCTGCACTTTACCCTTTGTCAGCCCTGTAAATAATTCATTTTACTTCTTAACCATCTCACTTTCTCTTTAATTTCTACCCTGTTTTTAAACTCCATTTTCATTTGATTAACTCACTAGCTTTAATTTCTGAAGAAATTTTTATCTTCTCTAATAACAATTGAATAATTTTCACTGCCCATTCATTAAATTCCACTCTTTTGTAACAGGTAGGTAGGAAAGTACCAGTGTTTCATTTTTACTTCATTACCCTACATTTTTGTCGTAGCTTTTATTGGTGCATGATCTGAAATATTTAATCGGATGTGAGTTTAAGCGTTCAAATAAATGCACACGTTCCTGTGAAATTCGGTCTAGTGTAGCCTAGTTATTATACCTTGAGAAATAATATGTAAATTCTATCTAAGTTTCTAAAACTTAATTCATGTCTTCCGTAGTAAATATTTTCATAAATTTCTTCAGAAATCTGCCCTGTTTTGTTATTTTGTCCTTTGAAGGTCCCCCAAGTACATCCTCACTGTTGCAAATTAAGTTGCAAACCCTACATAAAAGTGTTATTCCCTGCTGAAAGCTGATTATTTCTCCCAAAATTTTCTTAAGCTCAGTAGTAGCAGTTATTGGAATATAAATATGTCTAGCATAATCCTCTTCCCTTGCCAAGTGCCCATTATTACCACAAATCTACAGTTATTCTTTTTTCATCTTCTGTCACTATTGGAGCCCCTCTGGTAATTAGTATAATTACTCCCCTTTTCCTTTGTCCCTGATATTCTGCTGAATATCCATCCTGAAAACCTTTCATTATCAAATTCATATGCTCATTCCTTTCCAAATATGTCTTTTGCAGCATTGTTATTTGCACAATGTATTTCTTAATATAATTCAATACTCTTTTGCATTTTTCTGCTCCTGTAAGGCCTTTTACATTCCAAGATAATATGGATAATGTAGCCATTATGATCAGAAGTTATTGTTTCCACCTATTATACATGACAGACTTTTTTGAATATGCACCTCGGTGGTGGTGCTGCGGTAGCATTGTCGCCTCACTCTAAGACGCTGTCCAGTTCGATTCTCAGCTAGAGCATCTTCTGCGTGGAGACATGCGTGAATGGGTGTACCTTCATTGAAGGTTGTGCGTCAGGGCTGGTAACTCGGCATGTAAAAATCAACTACCAATCATTAGCGGACCAGAGTTCCGCTGTGGCGACCCCTAACCGGGAAAAGCCGAAAGAGACACACACACACACACACACACACACACACACACACTTTTTTGAATATGCATTTCCAACTTTTGTGTTACATGCCCACACTAATGTTTGACAGGCTGATCTTTTATACAATTGTTTCTTGTCATCTCCATTTGAATCTGTCACATTTTCAATACGTTTTATTTTAATGAAAACCCTCAAACAAAAAACTAAGTACATTTTCAGAACAATCCTATAACCTGTTAACTTATAACAAACAAACAAAGCTATATACATCTTCAGATAATGAAGTTTAACCCTCCAGATAGGAACAGTTGCCCCATATTAACAGATGCACCCACAGGCATTACCTAACCTAAAATTAAGGTTACTCATGCTAAAGCTCATCCTGCAGCCTGAGGTCCCAATTACAGTGATTGGTGTTGGTTATTTTCCCATCCTTAATCTCCTTCCAGATGAGAAAAGTAACTTGTATGCTTTCAGAAAACATTAACCTAAGAAAAAGCAGTTGATATTTTTAAATAAAACTAAATTATACATTGTTCTTTTAAATGCATTAAATTGTTAAGGCTGCTAGGGAAGCTGCTAAATCTTATTCACTTCCAGTAATTTTGAACTTTATTTTTGCTGAACTGTTTGCCATTGTACCTTTAAATTTTGCATTTCCCTCAGCAAAGAATGCTCAGAACACTCAAGATTAATTGCTTGCACCTGGAGACAGCTCATCTTCAGGGAACCAGGTCAGCAATCTGTGTGTGAGAGAGAGAAAACTGCTACCAGCTCTGCAGATGCATGAAGAAATCTTTTGTCAGTTTTGGTCAGCACACAACAGAATGTACAACTGCTTTCAGTCGCAGACTCTCAGAGGAAGATTCTTGACATCTGCTGAACATCCACTAATAGGGGAAAAACTAGATAATATCATTGCATATGCAAGAAACCTGCACTTCTAATGGCTTTCATTTTGTCTTATTTTTCAAGGCTACTTGTTTATAAAAATGCTTGTTTATAGATTAAGCCATGGCATTAATCCAGACATTTACCTTTACAAAAAATAAGATAAAAAATATCAGCTCTGCATATAATATAAACAGTTCTGTTGTACACCCCACACCATCCCAGCAACCCAAGGTCACAGCTTATTAACCTAAGCTTGCTTTTGACCAGCCTTTCTTCTCTTATTACATTATAAAGCCTATATCTCTTACAATGAAAGCCTATATCCCTTACAACTAAACAAGTACTTGATTATTTTAATATTGTTTAACGTACAATAAGTGAAAAGACTCCCCACCTGCAAATTTAAAATATCCTTGACTACATACTACACAAAACTGCCTTTCTATATAGCGTGCAGTTTGTATCACGGAGTGTTTGTACAAATACTATTAAGAACAAAAATATTTTTGTTACAGTTATGTTTTCCCATTTTAGTGCCCTTCTAAACATTAATGACATAAAGTGGGGAATATGCTTTACAGTCCACCCATTGTTTAACAAAGTCAACGAAAGTCCAATTTTCTCGGCCACTTTTTCTTGCAAAGCCATATTTCACAAATGTGATTGATGCTTTATAATTTCACATTTATTCACTAATTTCAATGTTCCTGGTCTTCTCCCTATTCATCTTCATTTCCCATCATCAGACTCCAGTTCAAATTCAAGGTACTCACAATTCTTCAAGTCAGCTCCTGTGCTTTTTCTGTCTCCCAAACATTTTCCTTTAGAACACCAGAAAATGTTTCACTGGCAAAGACTATGCATAAGCTTTATTGTCAGAAGAATTAGAAGCAAAGTCCCCTTCTGCTTGATGGCTTACAGTTTGTTGGCTAAACATTTGTATTTTCTCTTTAGCCATTCTGCATTAGAAAATGTTTTTTATCCTCCAGGAAAAAAAATCTAAAGACTGCTAGATACAGCAGCTTGAATCTTACACCTGCCTTTCAACATTCCCTGATTACTGGATAATTTTGCCTCTCTTCTGCTTAGTGTACAGTGAATAATTATTTTTCTACAGACTTGTCTCCAATTTTTAATACTTTTCCCTTCTGCCACAATTTTGCTAGGATTAACTCTTTTTTACTAGTATGATTGGATCTTTGCTAATGCAGGTCTTGACTGCTTTCTCATGTGCCATTTCATTTACCAAATCCTCCTGTGAAATAGTAGTCCAGTTACTTATTTATGCTTTAACAAAAATAATAGTCTTTTTCCTTTTGGTTTTTCTGGTGCTGCAGAAAATCTCAATTTTTCTCTGCATGTTATGTCTTCAAACTTTACCATTTTTTGAGCAGGTCTTCATGAGAAGCCTCAAATGTAGCCAGTCTGTTCTAGTCAGCCTCTGAGTTTTGCAGTTTTGTCAGTTTAAATGAATAGCTAGTTAAAGCTTCTTCTATTTTTTCAGCCTTTTGCTATTTGAGTTTATATATTCCTTCAATATTTCATTTAGTTTAATCACCCCTGAGTAAATATGATTTATATATTTTCTTTAAATTACTAGAAGCCATCTCTTGTACCAAAGCTGAAGCTTGAACTGCTTTTTGCTGAACAGCTGCAGGATTCTTTCCAGCCAGTGTTTTCTCATCACTTTTTCTGGTGGATTTTCTTTCAAGTTTTCTAATTTCTTCTTTGCTGGCTTAGACAGTGTGCTTACTAGTTAGTTATAGAATTTCACTCAAGTTGTCAGAATTACTAGCTGTTATTTTTCAGTTTCTTTTTTCAGACTGGGAGAGCTGATATTACCCTGTTGCTCAGTGTGCAGCCATCTTGGAAGTCCTAACATTTCTGATGTTCTTCGTGTTTCACTGTTGCAGTCATTACATTTGGGTTATCTGCCTGCAGGTAGCCCTCAGCTGGCCTGAATATCAAAGTCTTGGGTCCTGCGTCGGATGCTGTCTCTTCCATGCCGTCAGGTCGTCGGGGGTATAAAGCATGCAGCCGATGCCATTACATCAGTCTTTCTTGCCGCGCAGTGCCTGAAGCAGAAGCAGTTTGCAAGTGCCTGTCGGCTGACTCCTGAAATTTTCAATATCGAGTTTCAGAACTGAAGGGTTCAGAAAAGCTAAGTACCCCGTTGGAGATCCTTTTTCTTGCTCTAAACCGATGTCAGTAAAAGTTAACAGTTGTATTACCTGTGGAAAGCAAATACCTCATAAAGATTTTCATTCGTACTGCATTCTTTACTTAGGCCCAGACCATGACATCCCTCGCTGTTGGTTTTGTGCCTTATTCAATCCTCAAACTATTCGTCGTCGGTTCATTTTTGCATCAAACTATTTTGGTACTCTGTTTAATTATCCAGAAATGGCTTCAGTAAGCCATCTGACTACCGACATTCCGAAAAAAGTGTACAAGTAAAGACAGACTGCATAGGTCCAAAGCTGCCGCTGACGCTTCCATTAAGCTAGTCGCTAGTTTGCCGGTACTCAGTGAGGTGCTTTCGCAGCCCCTGATACCCACTACTTCAGATTTGCAGGCCCCTACTGAGACCCATTCAGAGTCCGGTATGCCACGAGATGCTTCTTCGACCATGGAACCTGCGGATGTCTCTAGCTTGGATGGGTCTGGAGCCGCTGTGCAGGCACTGGCTTCTGAGGGTGTATTCAGGCCTACTGACTTGCATTTTAAACCAATGGCATCTTCTTCTTCAAGGCCTAAAACTCGACCCATGCCTAGAAAACTGACGTCCAAACAGCATGGTCAGGCCCATATGTCTAAAAAACAAATAAGAATGGCTGAAGACCTTATTACTTTAGGAAGCCAGCCTTTACCCTCTAAGAGACCTAGAACTGATTTTCCTTCTGATTCTTCTGATCAGGATTCTGAAATTTCTGTTTCTTTTGATTACCAGGATTTGCTCTTATCTACCTATGAGGATTCTGATGCAGAGGACTCCATTCTCTCTGCTTCCCCTCCAGAAGATTTTTCTTTTGGTGAAACCTTGCACACTCTTAGGGAGCATTTCTGCTGAGAAAGCCAGGATTACTCTGACTCCAAAAAGAGGCTTGGGAAATTCTTACTCCTACCTCAGCACAGGTCTTTAGCTATCCCTCCTGTCCTGGACATTGTAGATGATGCCTTCTTGGAATCTAGCCTGGCCCAAGACAATTTACCTCCAGCTCCCAGGAAACCAGTCCGGTATTACAGTACCTGACTCTCACAAGTTCCTCTTCAAGAATCCTACTGTGGACCCAGAGACCATTTCCCAGGGGCCTAAAGGCATTAAGGCTACTACTGCCAACAACCCTACTCACTCTGATAGAGATTCCAGGGCCTTGGACAGATGGGTAAGAAGGTATACACTTCTGCTACTTTGGCCATTAGGGCCTTAAACTGCCAGTTTCATATGTTAAAGCATTAGCAGCATATTGTGGGACTAAAACAGAAAATGATGTTGATTCCTGACTGTGCAGAAAATAAAGAATTACAGGATTTAATACATTCTGCTGAACAAGTTGGTAAACATACTTTGCAATGTTGTTTTGACTCCTTAGAAGCATCATGCAGGGCTGCTGTCACTGGGTCTGTTCTTAGAAGGCATGCTTGGCTTAAGGAGCAAAATTTGCCAGATCATGTTAAAGCTAAATTACTGGATGCTTCCTTAAACCAAGACCGCCTGTTTGGCAACAAAGCAGAAGAAGTCCTTAAAAAGATGGAGGAAAAAGCTAAATCTATGCAAACTATTAAAGATTTCCTGCATGTACAGCCTCCCAAATTTAGTAGGCATTGGCCTTCTAAGAATTGGTCCTTTCCTGTCTCTTCCAGGCCTTCTCAGTCCAAACCCAGGAACAGCAGACCACCTAGGCTACAGTCTCAAGGTACTCACAGGCCTAAGCAGTGGGGGGCTCCCACTTCCAAAGCTGGAAGTAGTAAGACACCCCCCATGAAAAACTGTCATAATGACTTAACCCTAAACCTTCCAAGTCTTGCTCAACTGCCTGCTCCCTTAGGGGGAAAGATCGCCCTGCATGCAAAAAACTGGGAACTCATTACCCAGGACAAATGGGTTTTAAATATAGTTTCCCAAGGATACAGATTCCACTTCCACACCTTACCAACTCCAAACGGTTGGCCAGACCTACCCCCAAATCAGTGGGAAGAGGCTCAACAGCAGGTTCTCTCTTCTAAGTATCAGGGCTATTCAACCTGTCCCAGCAGAAGAAAGGGGACAATGTTTTTACTCAAGACTCTTCCTGGTACCCAGAAAAGACAGGTCCTGGCGTCCTATCCTGGACCTCTCTATTCTAAACACCTTTTTGGTAATCCCAAAATTCAAAATGCTAACACTTCATCAGCTGCTTCCTATGCTAGGCAAAGGTGCCTGGTTGGCAACTTTAGACTTGCTTACCTGCACATTCCAATAAGGGAATCTTGCAGGCAATACCTATGCTTCAGAGCAGGCTACATGCACTTTCAGTTCTCTGCAAAATTCCCTTTGGTTTATCTACTGCACCCAAGATATTCACAAAGTGCCTAGCTCCAGTCATTGCATTTTGCAGGCAAAGAAATATTCAAATATGCCCATACATGGATGATTGTCTAATTCAGGCAGAAAGCCAGGACATACTACTAATCATCTGGCATTTGTAAAGAAACTTCTAACCTCATTGGGTTACACCATAAACAAAAAGAAATCTCATTTAGTACCCTGCCAACAAATTGTATTCCTGGGAGCAAGCTTGAACACAACTTCCCAGATGGCTTACCTCACGCCAGAGAAACAAGTTTATTTGACAGCCTACTTCAAACTACTGGCCAGAAAGACCCAGCTATCTGCAAGGAAAATCCTGCAAGCCCTGGGGTTCATGGCCTCTTACATTCTACTAATTCCATATGCAAATCTGCATATGAGGAAACTACAATGGTATCTAAAAAGTCTATGGTGTCAACATTCTTAGGACCTGGAATCAATGATTCCTATCATTCCTTGTATAATGACAGAGTTCCTTTGGTGGGCAGAGGCCTGCTACCGCAACAAGGGACTGCCATTCACTTTACTCCCTGCCGCCCAAACCCTAACAACAGATGCATCAGACTATGCATGGGGGGCTCACTTGGCAGAGCATTGCATTCAGGGCAAATGGAACCCGAGTCTGATGCACCTGCATATCAATCAGAAAGAAATGTTAGCTGTACAGAATTCCCTGGCAGCCTTCAAGGACCACATTCTTCCAGGACAATTGTTGGTAAAGACGGACAACACCATTGTTATGTGGTACATAAACATGCAGGGGGGAACCCAGTCGTATCCTCTCTGCAGACTAGCCAGGGCTCTGTGGAACACAACCTTGAGCTACCAGGTGCACCTACAAGCTCAGTTCCTGCCAGGTAAGCTAAATTCACTGGCAGACAACCTAAGCAGAAATCTCATGGAACCACACGTGTGGAAACTGGAACCAAAGATATTCAACATTTTGAGAAACAAATGGGGGAACCCAGAGATAGACCGGTTTGCCTTCCCTCAGAACTACCAATTGGACAAATTCTGCACAAGGACTTCCCACAGTCAAGCTTGGAAAGTGGATGCCATGTCCTTCACCTGGGAAAGCCTCTCGGTCTGTGCCTTTCCCCCTCTGCCTCTCCTCTCAAAAGTTCTGCTAAAGATCAAACAGGACAAACCAAGGACAATACTGATTGCACCAGACTGGCCACGCCAGCACTGGTACCCCTCTTGTACAGTATGTCACTGCTGGAATCATGGCACCTGCCTCAGACCCCTTCCCTGCTGTCCCAGCAGGAGAGCCAGATTCTGCACCCCCAACTTCAAACCCTAAACCTTGCAGCCTGGCTAATTCCCTGAGCTCTCCAATAGCATCCCTCAGTAAGCAGGTGCTAGATGTCATTCTGGAGGCAAGGAGGCCTAGTACTAGAAAATCATATGCTGAAAGGTGGAAAAGATACTGTTCCTGGAGCCAGACTCAGAGGATGGGCACAACAGTGCCCTGCTTACCACATATCCTTCAATACTTAACAAAGATGCTCCACAAGGGCCTTTCCTTCTCATCAATTAAAATTCATGCTTCAGCCATTTCAGCACATTATAATACTGAGCCACCCATCTTCCCTCACCCCCTGCTAAAACAATTCCTCAGAGGGGCCAACAATTTAAGACCACCTAGGAGAGCCCCTACTCCAGCCTGGGACCTTAACATTGTATTGGAAAAGCTCACTCTACCTCCTTTTGAGCCAACTGCAACTGCAGAGTTGAAATTCCTTTCTTGGAAAACAGCCTTCCTTCTAGCCATCACTTCAGCAAGAAGAGTGTCTGAATGACAGGTCCTCATGGCAGTGGAGCCCTTCATCATCTTCCATGCTGACAGGTTAGCCCTCAGGACCAGTCCTTCCTTTATGCCCAAGGTGTGGTATCCAGTGTGGCCCTTAATCAGTCCATTCATTTGCCAACCTTTTTTCCTAATCCACAGAACAGAGGAAAATGAATACTGCACTCTTTGGACATGCACAGACAACTTAAATTTTATTTGGACAGGACTAAGCCTCTCAGAAAAACTGAACAGTTGCTAGTTGCCTTAGCTGCGGGGGCAGAGGGGAAGGCCATTTCAAAGCAAACCATTTCTAAGTGGATAGGCCATTGCATTCATTTCTGCTATAAGCACCATGGAAAACCTACCCCACAGGGGATAAGATCACATTCCATCAGAGCTGCATCTACCTCTACAGCCTTTCTCAGAGGTGTCCCTACCAGAGACATCCTAGAAGCTGCTACCTGGAGCTCTGTACATCATACCTTCACCAAGCATTGCCACTTGCCTATTTTTTCTAAATCCAGAGCTGGTTTTGCCACTGCAGTCTTGCAGAGCTTAATAGTTGGTTTTAATGCTTTCTAACTTCCTCCTGCCTTCCTTAGTTTTGGGAATCCACCCAAATGTAATGACTGCAACAGTACAGTTATGTACACTTACCATAAATGTAGATGTTCGAGTGTATTCACTGTTGCAGTCCTGGTTACCCTCCCTTCAGCCCCTTGACTTCCCTTGGCTATACCGTTCTTCTTGTTTTGTCTATTTCAGCTTTCTGGTGTATTTGCTTTTTGTTGGAGGTGTAACCTTATATATATTTGCTTCCCATTATGGGGGCACCTGGCATCTGAGGCAAGAAAAACTGATGTAATGGCATCGGCTGCATGCTTTATATGCCCCCTGATGACTTGACGTCATGGAAGAAGAGACAGCATCCGATGCAGGACCCAAGACTTTGATATTCATGCCGGCGGAGGGCTACCTGCAGGCAGATAATCCAAATGTAATGACTGCAACAGGGAATACACTCAAACATCTACATTTATGGTAAGTGTACACAACTGTACTTTAGTTTTAAACATCTCTGAGTGCATTTGATTTTTTCCTTTTACTTACTGGACAGCAACTGTTGCACCAAAGCTGAAAGTTGAAAGGCTTTTTGCCAAACAGCTGAGATTTTCTTAAACAAGAAACATCTTTATTAAATTATCACGTATGAGATGGGCAGTCATACATTTATGTAAATAAATGATAACAAAACATATTGACATAATTTTAGTTGTAAACATTATACATCACAAAACATACTAACATAATTTTAGTTGCAACATTATACATCACTTGTAATATATCCAGTCATTGTCAGTCAAACATTACATTGTTCATTCAAGTCCTGCCTGCTTTTAAACCTCATTCCTCCTCTGCATTTTTTGTTCCCATAATTCCAATTTTTTGTATGTAATTTGCTTCTACCCTTTTCTAAAGATCCCATTTCCAGATATAGATAAGCAGAGAAAATATTCAGACATTGGCAAAATTTAGAACAGAAAGGCTGTAAAAGGAAATAATGAAAACATTGTTAAGGATAAAGAAATTACCTTGACATAATAAAGTTGGAGAAATAGTGAATGAAGAATAACATTGTTATGGGAAGATCATAAAATAGTAATTTCATTTTATGATACATGGACTGAATGGTAGACTGCCTATAAAAAGTAGTGCTTCAAATACATTTAGAAGCAGAAAAGCTACATTTACAAAAAGAAAGATAGAATTATGGATATTTACTGAATGAATTTAGGTTCATAGGTTCGTACTAGGCTATCTGCCCTAGGGCATTTATAAGCCTAGCCAGAGTGTGTGTGGCTTTAGGTGTGTGATGCTAGGATGAGAATACTACGCCCATTTATTTTTAGCCTCTGTAGTCTGTTAGGTAGTGACACAGAGATGACCCAGAGGGTAAACCCACGATCTCCCCCCACTCGTTTCACCTCTTTTGAATGAAGTGAGGAGGAGGGCTCTGCCTAACATGGACTTCTGGGATTCTGTTCTAGAGTGTAGTCTGCTGGGGTTATGAATCCGTCTCTCCGAGCACGCCCTATATATTTCTGCTTTGAGTTTTTCCAAGTCTCTCTCCATGGCTCTGATGATGGATTTGGATTTGAGGTGGTGCATGCCCATTAATTCTGGATTGGACATGGTGGCCTGTACTGTCAGGTACAGATCACTCCTGAGCAGGCGAGCGAAGCGTGAATAGAGAGCTGGAGGCTTCAGTCTTTCAGCGTATGACATATGTTTGAGACCCTTATCCTCTTGGTGAGGAACTTTTGGGGGTCTTTCCAACTGCTGCAGGTGTCGGGTAAGATACATCCCAAATGGGGCGTGGTACTTCATCATTGGCCTAAGAGAGAGAAGAGGGTACAGCACAATGACCTTGATCTAGATGTGAATCCCTTCATGATAAGGTGGGCATCATCAATGGCCTTAGTGACTGTTTAAAGTCAACAAAAAGTCAACAAAGGCAGGATCTGCGCTGAGACAAAGCCAAATTAGGTAGGATCAATGTGCAGTGTCCCCCTTTGTTTTTGTTTATGAGTTCCATAATGATCCTCCCATTAGCGAATCCCAGCAGGTCGGGGCTATGGGGGTAATTTTCGGGTCCGTACCTCCCACCCCCTTTGTTGTGGAGTGGGACCACTTGCCATTCTTCTTTGGAGCAATATCCTGTAGTAAGGCTAAGATTAAACAACAGCCTTATTATGTGTGGGTTTAGTTCCTCTGAGTTTTCATGTAAGCACAGCCTGGGGACGCTGTCCCGTCCCGTTGATGCTGTGTGTTTTGTTTAGAGGAGAGGGCTCACCTGGGGCATCTGAGATGTTACGGAGGCTACACTCTGCTTGGATAGATATTTCTCTTTGGGGCTCTCAAGTTGGCCTTGGATGATTTTATGAGTGATCAGTAGTTTTTTGGGCACTGTACTAGAGAGATGCCCCTTTTTTTATTTTTTTCTCTGTCATTCATTTAGTTCCTTCTCCTGTTGTAAAAAGTTTGTTGGGCTGGGGTCCACTTGACCGGCGGCGCCTGCCTTTGGGGAATGGGTCTAGGTGTGGGTATCTTTGATGAATAGGGCTTTGAGCTTGGGCGATCTGCAGGTAGTTTTGTTGGAATTGAGCAGCAATACCCTTGCTTTTTTTTTGTGTGTTTTCTTTTCTCTAAGGTTTGCCTATGGGGAGCCTGCCTAAAAGCACTATGGGGGGGGCAACAGCCCTTGGCCAATATCCTGAAGCCCAGGATGGTGGGTGCCATCCATCCCTGCAAAGCAGGCAAGTTTACATTGGATCCCCCCAAGCAGACACCAGTAATGATCCCCTTGTTTCACACACCAGTAAATGGGTAAAACTTGTTAAAACTTCATTCTTTATGTCTTTGCACTGTGGCCAGGGTCTTGGTGAGGGTGGATGCCGCTCAGGTCACAAGAGAGGCTATCTATTTGTACATTTTCAGAGTATTTTCATGTCTCTTTTCATGTAGTCCAGGAGGTACGTTCAGGTCTGAGTCATCAATGTGCTTGCTGTGGAGTGACAGTTTGTGTTGCTGACGGTGACCCTGTGCTTGTGTTATGTGGTGGATTCTAGCTGAATGTTCAGTGCTTAATGACCTTTCCTGTTCAGTCAGTGAGTCTGACGGATCGTGCAAGTCTGACTATGGAGTCACCTTGTTTGTGTGTGTCTGGCATTGTTGTTGGCCTTAAGGGGACTGACTAGCTACACACTGTGTTTGTGAACTATGTAAGTTGCAGGTGGCTTGTGTTGAGGTCTGTTTACTATGTCTGCTTTGGTTTGTTAGTTTTAGACTAATCAGCACCTCCGAGTATGTTTTGTGTGTTTATGTGTTTGTTGTGCCCAGTTATATGTTCTTGTATGAGACTGGGTTTGCTGTGTGGTGAGTTACCTCTCCTCTTGATTTCTTCTGCAGCACTAGAGTTGGAGCTCAGCCAGCAGTTTTTGGCTATATAGTTGCATCTCTCGCATATATTTGTATTTGTTGGGAGGAGAGGAGGGTTTGTGTCTGTGTATGAGGCAATTGTAACATTGTCTCAAGATTCAGATTCACTCAGCCAGAGAGGAGAGGAACAACTGACCTTTCCCTTCGGCTATGCCAAGAAGAGTAAAAAGACTGTTGTGTAACTGAGTCAGAAAGGACCCATAGGAAATGGATACCAAGGGAATTTAGGTGAATGAAGTACTTTTTTTCATGTGATAATGGACTCTGGTGACATGGAATTTTTCTGAATGAAGAGGGAATATATGAGGAAGGTGAGAATAGAATTAAAATTGTGTTAGACAGCAATGCTTGCTGTATTGCAGAAAGGAAGAGGCATCTTCTTTCTTGGAAACAAAGATAAAAGAAAGGGCTGCTAATAAAATAAAAGAATGAAAAATAGGAGAAGAAATGATAATGAAAAATATTAACACAGTTATGTCCATTATTTAAAAATAGAGGTGAAACAAGATAAACAAGTTGCTCATTTAAAAATAAGTAAGGAGGCTATGATACTTTAGAGAAAGATATGATAGGTAAAATATAAAGTTAATTTTGACAAAGGTAAAAGAAAGTTTGCTTCTGGGTTTAGATTGAATGGATTAAAATTTTTGTAAAAGAGATGAGAATGAAACAATTTTATATGTTTTGAATGAATGGAAAGGGCAAGGGATAAGAAATGAAAATTGTGAAGTAGTAATTTAGATTATTATGGAAGAAAAAAATTGAAAGCATGATTTAAGAAATGAGACCGATTACATTAAATAATACTGATTATACAGTTTACTATTTCATGATAGAAGTTTTTTTTGTTACAGATGACCGAGCAAAATGATGCTTATTATAGTGAAAGAAATTATTTACAACATTTTGGGGAAGTTGACATGGCCAAGGCATTTGATAATATTGAACATCGTTGTTGAACAGCTGATTGAAAAAGTAGTTATGATTGTTTACGTTTATATACTGTAGGAATAAAAGAGTAAAATAAGAATTTTGGTAAATGTCTGCTGTAAGTGACAGAATCAAAGCTGAGAAAGGAGTCATGCTTGGGAGGCCCATGAGTAATATCTTGTATTCAGTTGTGATAAATACAATAGCTAGGAATGTTTGGGATAAACTCAAGTCTGTTGGGTTTATGTATAACCATAGAGTTGGGATGCCAATCAGTCATGTTGTACACAGATGCTATTAAATTGACTGCAAGTAAGGTAGATAATGAAATTGGTACAAGGAATGTAAGTTCAATTAAAGCAACAAGTGTGGTCAGTATTGCAGATAAAAGTAAAGAGTTTAGATAACTTGTGTGAAAGGCCTAGTGTTTATTATATAAGGACAAAAACTTTTATGGCTAGATTTGGAAGGCAAGAGGTAACAAGTGTAGATCAGTGTGTGTATATGTACCTTTAAGAAGCTATCCAAGCACAAGTATCTAAATACTGAGCATGTGCGAGGCCGACTGCCATTTTGTAGTAAGCTGTTGAGATGTAAGCATGTATGTGTATGTAAGCTCTATCTGTTAGCCAGTTCATTGATATTTTATGATGCTGCTGTCCATCCTGATTGATTCTATGTATTAAGACATCTAAAAGAAATAACCCGCCTGGTTGTCATGTATGTTAGAGAAAGACTAGCAACATGGTCTCAGACGTGGAATGTCTGAAGGGCATGAAGTTAGAGGTGGCGTGGCTTAAATGGCTTAAGGAACTTTCTTAGAACTGGTGGAATCTAGTGGAGTGAATCATCCCTAAAATGTGCATAGTTCGCAAAACACGTCAGAAATGAATTTCTGGTATTAAAATTTGCTCAGCGCTATTTCTTATTCGGAAAATATGAAACTAAGCATACATAACGTTCTAAATGATATTCGTATAAACCAATATGTACAGTATTGATAAAAATATTCAAGTTACTATGGAAAATGTTTGAATAAAGTCCGAATTGCATAAAATGAATAAAATAAGGGGAAATGACTGCATTTTTGCAAAGCATGTGTTTTTTGTATTAAGCAAAGATATCCACGTTAGCAGAAGTGTGTAAAGTGTTTGCATGTTTGTGCAGTGTTACTGTAAAGCTGTTTCACAAAAGTACAGTCATTGCAGGGCATATTTCACAGAATACAGCCATTACAGAGCATATTTCACAAAGTACAGTATTTCAAAGAGTTTATCGTGCATTTGAATATTATTACAAGCTCATAGAACAGTGTGCTCATACATAATTACAAGGGCCATATTTTCAGTGTATTTGTACATACTTTGTGGGCATGGCAGACAGATTTCGAAAACCCAGTGCACTTATGTTTTACAGTAATATTGCTGAGAACTGGAGAGTGTTTGAGCAAGAGTATGACATTTTCATACAGGCTTCATTTTCTGATAAAGATGACCGTACAAGCCATTTATTCTGCTTTAATTTAGCTGGGTCAGAAGCCGTAGAAAGAGAATGTTCATTTGTGTATGCATTTGCTACCTATACAGGAGAGGGGGAAAACCATCATATTGTTGTACAGGCTGAATCAAGGGAGGGCCCAGAATGCTTAAAACGTAAATTTAGAGAAATGTGTAACCCCCAGACAAATGTTACGATGGAAAGGCACTTATTTTACACAAGGGATCAAAAGCCTAGTGAAACCTTTGAAGCATAGATGACTGACCTGAGAAACAAGGCTAGAATGTGCAGATTTGGTGATTTAAGGGATGAGTTGATAAAGGACAGACTTGTGTGTTGTATTAAAGATGATTTTGTGAGAAAGATTTTGCTTTGTGACAGTGATTTAAATTTGAATAAGGCCATTGAGATTTGTCAGATATACGAGCTCCCAGAAAATCACACAAATATGCTTTCAAACGAGAACAGCTCTAGAAGGCACAGTGATAAAGCTCATGTTGATAGTATGCAGCACATAGTTAAAGGGTCTATAGTAGGTGATCGAAACTTTAGGAAATTGAATGCCTAAAGATTGACACCTAAACAGCGAAAGCTGTAAATAGCGAACAGCCACTTACGCAAATTCTTTCTAGGGAAATAATTAGTTTGGCCGTTATCAGGAATCTGCCCTTTTCTCCACTGTAGAGTGATCTTGGAGTTGGTATATTTAGTTGGGTCTACCTGATAACGCCGAAACTGCAAAATGCCGACGACGAGAACACCGACACCGGAAGATCAACAACGGAGATGATCGACAGTTGAACATCCCGATGCTGAGAACATCGACATGTTAAGGTAAGTGTGGGGTTAGGGCGCGGGTCAGGTGAGTGTACGATAGTGACAGACTGTAGGGTTAGGGGCGGGTTAAGTGAGTTAGGGTTAGGGCGCAGTGTGAGATAGTGGCAGACCTTAGGGTTAGGGTTTGGGTTAAGGTTAGTGCATAAATAGTTGTGTATGTAAGGTTTAGTGTAGGTTTGTAGGGTTTTTGGTGTGCTTGCGTTGTGTGTGTGCTTTTTGGACAGGGGATTTGTTTTGTTTGTTGATTGTCGGGATTGTGGTTTGTCGGGCATGTGAAGTTTCGAGTTTTTGAACTTTCGGTTTTGTGGTGTTGGTGATTTTGTTGTCGGTGTTTTTGCGTGTCGGTGTTATCAGGTAGACCCATTTAGTTGGGGGGGCACAGCCCCCCATATGGGTATGTGTGGGAGGTGTAGCCCCCAACTCGATTAGGGTTTGAAATTTTTTTTTCTTCGGCCAAGCAGATTATTTTCCTACGAAAGAATTTGCGTAAATGGCCATTCAATGTTTTGATTATCTAAAGCTTTGACTTTGTAATATAGACCCGTAGTTAAAAGGAACAGGCCCAAGCATGTGGCAGCAACTGTAGCCCCTGCAACACTCACTGGTAAACCCCAGAACTTTCCAGCAAATTCCAGAGTTTGCACTCTGTGAAGCATAAGAATGAGTCAAAAAACTCAAAGCATGGGTTCCAACCTGGTTTCATTGCCAACTGTCGTAATTGTGGTGGAAGTCATGAATCTACAAGGAAAAAAATGTGTAGCTTTTGGTCAGCAATACCACAAATCCAATAAATGGAATCATTTCAAAAGTTTTTGTAAATCAAAAGGCCCACATTCTTTTTTTAAAAGGGAAGATTTTAAGAAATGAGTTGATCAAGTAGAAAGCTGCAGCCCTATTCTTTATGTTGATGGTGTGTCAGTGCTTCATAAAACAGTCAATGCAGTAGATTTAAGGGCAAAGAATTAAGTATTTTGTACTGTTTAGATAAATGGCAAACCCATACTGCTTAAAGTTGATAAAGGTTCCAAGTGCAATGTTATGTCAGCAGAAACATTTGCAAGAGTGTGTCATGGTGAAAGGCTTGATTTGGCAAGGTGTGTGAACCCTGTTGCTTATGGAGGTGAAGAAATTCAAACTGAAGGCTCAGTAGTGCTGTCATGTTACCTGCTGGAAGAAGCCAGGACTTATTTTATGTGGTCAAGAGGCATGTCCAGTCATTATTAGGGCTCAGAGCCAGTTTGAAAATGGGACTGCTTTTATTTAATAAGGAAGTCCAGCATGTTAGTTTGAAAGACCACTACTCTAATTTTGCCTAGTACATTTTTCCACCTATGCTGTTCTGTTCGAAGACAAACTAGGCAAACTTTCAGTTGTGTACTCCATGAAGTTAGACCCAGAGGTCAGTCCAGTTATCAGGCCAGCACCTAACATTCCAGTAGCCATGCAGGACAGAGTCAAAGCCAAGTTAGATAAAATGCTGCATCAAGGTGTGATTTGTCCAGTTGAAACCCCAACTGAATGGGTATCTTCCATGGTGGTAGCTCATAAGAAAAGCTCAGATGACATCAGAATATGTATTGACCAATGAGATTTGAACAAAGTGCGAAAAAGACCTCATCATCCAATGCGCACAGTCGAAGTAGTCATAGTCTTGATACCGAATGCCACTATTTTTTCTGTCCTAGATGCCAAGAGTTCATTTTGGCAAATTCAGCGTGACAAAAAAATCCTCATTGCTCGCTATTTTCAGTACTCCATTTGGCAGGTACAGATTTTTGAGAATGCCATTTGGGATAAATTCTAGAAGTGAAGTCTTTCAATGTGCAATGGAACAAATGTTTTCTGGGTATCCTTGTGCTATTATAGTAGACAGCATACTAGTAGGAGGTCATGATGAAGCAGAGCATGACAGAAATCTCAGAAAAGTTCTAGAAAGGACACGTCAAGTGAATCTTAAGCTCAGTCCATAGTAATGCAATTCAGGCTACAAGGAGTTACTTATTTTGTTAATTTATTTACGAGTACATGCTTGCGACCAGATCCCTCAGTGCAAACAGCCATTCTCGAGATGCCAGGTCCAGACAGTGTTCAAGTCCTGCAACATTTTCTTGGCATGGTCAACTACCTAGGCAAGTTCATTCCAGACTTGAGCCAACTATCAGCACCACTCAGAGACCTGACACCTAAAGATGTATCCTGGTCTTGGTTAGAGCAACACCAAAGAGCATTTAATGTCCTGAAACAGAGAATTGATAGTCCACCTACTTTCAGATACTATGATGTTCACAAACAAGTTGCACTTTCCTGTGATGCTTTGAAATTTGGTCTTGGTGCAGTCATTTTACAAGAGGAGCAACCTGTTGCCTATGCATTGAAAACCCTTATCCAAACTGAGATGTAGTATGCCGAGATTGAGAAAGAGCTTTTGGCAATTGTATTTGCATGTTCAAAGTTCCATGATTATGTTTATGGTAGACCTGTCCAGATCGAAACAGACCAACAACCCCTAGTCACTCTCTTAAGAAAGCCTATGCATTCAGCTTCAGCTCGACTGCAGTGTATGATGCTGAGATTGCAAAAGTATAATTTCACTCCTGTTTGCAAGAAAGGCAAACTTCTTTATCTTGCTGATAACATTATCCAGATCACCCAGAAACCCCACAGAACAGCATGAGAATGAGAACCTTGATTTTGAAGTCATAGAAGTGAGAAATTTTTCTTCCACACGTCTTGATGTGCTAAGAAGTCATACAGCCACAGATCCAGTTTTACAGAGGCTCAACCACTTTATCAGTCAAGGATGGCTGTCAAAGCAATTGAGTTTACCTCAAGAAGTGCAACCTTATTTTCCATACAGACATGAGATTTTGGCTGACAAAGGTACCATTATGAATGGTCTAAAAGTAATTGTTCCAAAGTCCTTGCAACAAGAGTAATTGCTATCTTGCATCTTGGTCAACCAAGAGTCGATCCTTACCAAAAGAAAGGTGAGAGGACTAGTATTTTGGCCGTCTGTGTCACAAGACATTGAGAGAGCACTTTTATCTTGTTCTGTGTGTAATAGTATAAAGCCACATCAACAGATAGAACAACTTCAGCTAAACCAGATTCCGGAACTACCTTGGTCGACAGTAGCCACCGATATTTTCGAGTGGAATGGTCAGTTTTATTTGGTGTTAGTATACTCTTATTCAGATTGGTTCGAGAATGATTTACTTCCTAATTTAACATCCAGCACTGTCATCACTAAGATTGTAATTTTGCAGTCCATGGTAGTCCACAAAGTTATTTCTGACAACGGCACTCAGTTTACAAGCCAAGAGTTCAAAAGATTTGCTGAATTTTGGGAACTTTACTTATGTCATGAGTAGCCCTGAGTACCTGCAGTCAAATGGTTTGGCAGAATGTGCAGTTTAAAGTGCAGAACAGTTACTAGAGAGGTCAAAATGAGATGATAGTCATATTTTCCTGAATCTCTTGAATCTCAGAAATGTTCCTCGTGATAAACATCTTGGCTCACCTGCTCAGAGACTTCTGTTGAGACAAACCAGAACCACATTACCAATCAGTAGTCAGTTGTTGGCTCCATGTGTCAAGAACAACAGGTCAGTGAAAGCCAATCTCTTGAAGAAATGCCTAACCCAGAAGTCCTACAATGATAAAACCAGCAAACCGCTCAATCCATTACCAGAAGAAGCGGTAAGGATGCAAACGTCCAAAGGTTACAATCGAATTGGTGTCATGAACAATATTTGCCCAGAGACAAGATCATACATTGTGGAATCACAAGGAGCAGTCTTTAGGTAGAATCGGAAGCATTTGAGACTGGTGTCAGAGTCTATGCCACAGCACATAGCCTTTGAGAAAGATTCTTTATCTCAGATTGAGTTGTCCGGTATTCCAATTAGTCCAAACTGTTATGTTACGAAATATGGTCGCATCTTTAAACCCTGAAACAGATATGAAGCAACTTGGACATGAACATTGTGTTTTGTTTCTAATGTCTATAGTAATGCATGCCTAACTCTGATATTGTTTTTACAAAGGGCAATCTTTTTAAGAGGAGGATGTAGAGCAATGTGTGTGTATGTACCTTTAAGAAGTTATCCAAGGGCTTGCACAAGTGTATAAATACTGAGCACATGCGAGCCTGACTGCCATTTTGTAGTAAGCTGTTGAGATGTAAGCATGTATGTATGTATGTAAGCTCTGTTGACCAGTTTTTGTATTTTATTATGACGCTATCCATCCTGATGTGTTTCTATGTATTAAAGCATCTAAACGAAATACCCCGCCTGCTTGTCATCTGTGTCAGAGAGAGACGAGCGACAACAAGGAGACAGCTGGAAGAATGAATGGATGAAACAGAAAACATGGTTAAGTTATGGAATGTGTTTTAGGTTATTCAGAGAAAATTTTACTTTTTAAATTCTGCAATACTGGGAAGTTGTTATTCAGGTGAGATATTTTCATCTCCAGGATATTTAGCGAAGGTTTTGATACAGTACAATATGTGCTGTTAGTATGGAAGTTTAAAGCTGAGTCCATTGTAAAAGGGTGTATTATATAACAACATAGAAATCTAAACCTAACACCTTAGTTGGTTTAGATACTGTTTTATTATGAAACATATGATCCATGATGAACATTGTATACTGCCATAGTTAAGGAGTGCATAGTTTTAAGAGGAGTAAAAGCATTGAAGTAAGTTAAGTTATAGACTATGAAGGTTACAGGAATGGAAAGTTGATACAAGAAATATAGGTACTATATGGTAAGAGGAAGTAATTGTAAGGTACTAGGCTGGATTCATAAAGCTTACCACTAAGAGTACTTAGTGTAATCTTTCTGAGCGAGTAGACATAACAAGCGCTGTGGTAGGGCCGAGCTCTAATTCAGCAAGTGTACACTTTGTGGTAGCCTGTATGAATCCAGTCTACTGTGTGGATCCTTGGAGGGTGTTGTCGATAAAAGTAAAAAATAGAAAAAAAAAGGGTAAGAAAAGATTTGATAAGGTAACAGCGATAGTGTTTTGTTGAGGTTGTTGCTGGATTAATTACTAGTAAAAGGGGCAATGCATTACAAATTTGTGACTGAACAATTATGTTCTATAGGTCAGGTAGAAGAATCTGCTGAATATTTGCTTTATATCCAAAGATCAAACATTATGGGAAAGTGTTTAAGATAATATTGAAGGATTAGTAAATGTGAATATGTCTGTGATTCTGTAGGGATTATATGAGGGCTATAATAAGGAACAAAAAATGTATTGGATAGGTTATATAGTCAGAACTTTGATGTATTTATGATACTAGAGGTAAGCAATTACTATTTAATAAAGCATGGCTTGAGGCAGACATTATTAAAAGAATAAAGTTTGTTTATGGTACAAAGGGTGGGTGCTGAATGGGGTGTTTAATTTGTGAAAAATCTTTTTTTCATAGGATGTCTGTGTGCATTGAGCATTTTATATGCAGATAATGTGCAGTTTAATTTTATGTTGTGTTTTTTAATAAAGAACTCCTAATGTTTTTGATAAGTGCAATGAGATGTTTGACATCAACCTGAGTTTCCACCAACACAGGCAATGGGACCCTGGCTTATTTTTTTTTAAATGCAGATCCCCTCCCATACTGTTCTGCAGTGTCCACATTGAAAAATGTGTCCAAGCACCTGCTGTCGGACTAGAGCCCACAGTAATTTGCTCTTTCAGCATCAAAGATGAGTTTACTACCTTTTGAGCCTCTGACAGCAAATAGCAAACACACTGTTAGTTCAACATATGTTATTATAGCTGGTGTCAGCAGGAGTTGTATCTGTTGAGAAACGCAGATGATGTAAATGAATTCTCCTTAATGGAAATAAGATTAGGATATCCTGTCCTGCTACTCACTACTCATTAACAGGAGAGGCTATCCAAATCTTGTTTCATTTAAGGAGAATTCATCTACTGATTATTTAATTGGTGAGTGAGTACATATTAATTCCATTTCAGAATTTCAAGCTTTTATGTGCTATGGACCCAGCAGCATTTTCCGTAAGGATAGACCAGAAATGCATTGTCTGGTAATTTTTCCTTGATGTATAAAGTCATATAGAGTATTACCCTAAACTATTGATTCAGCTCCCCTCTTTTTCCTATTATTCAAAGGATGCAGTAAATCAGACGTTTTGTGAAATGGGTCTCAGAAGACAGTTGTTTGCATGTATTTTCAGTTTCAAATAAATGCGCAGGCTGGTTATCTGTTAGTCCCTTTTACATCTAGCAAATTGAGTTAGCTGGATAGTTCCTTGTTTCAAAGATAAGTTCCCTGCTGGGTGGACAAGTATATCAATGTACTTGCAACACATTCCTTGTGCCATCTTTAGTTCTTTCTTGCACAGGTATGATTCATAGCACTTTTAGGTACATTGTTGTCAGTTTGGTGGTTTAGCCTGTTCCTGCAGAGGTGATAGGTAAGAACCTCAAAGAAGAATCATTTAGTTATTCTTCTACATATTGTAACTTGTTTAGTGCTTGATTGTTTGAGTCAGACCCAAACAACTGGTATATATATATCCCAGGAAAACTGATGCCTTATGAAGGTTATCACATTACGCATGCGTGAACACACACACACACACACACACACACACACACACACACACACACACACACATGTATATTACACACCTTTTATGATGCATATATATCATGTAAAGTGTGTGTGTGTGTATACAGACTCATTGCCCTTTCTTTAATCCAATTTATTTTTTCTTCATATTACATTAATGTCCTTTATTTAGAATTTAGTAATGAAAACAAGCTGTATGTGCTGCATCTTTGATACTGTTTTATGTTTTATTATTACTGTATACTGTTGTTCAGTGGCATTTTAGTAGTCTGTTTCTCCTGATCATGTGACCAGTCTTGAAGTTTATATAATTGTCTGCTTTGATGTTAAGGGGGAGAGGGCATGATTCCTGATACTCTTCTTTGCATGCTGATTTACTAGTTTAAATGTTTTGTTATGAAGCTCTTATAATTATCGTAGATGTTACATGTGATAGTGTTCAATCTCGCCGTTTGTTCTTACACATGGGTTCGGAGCCGATCCTCGGCTCCGTGCCGGCCTCTTGCAAGCTCTGCATCGAGAAGAAGATCGAGACAATCTAATACCCACAATCCCCCTCTGCCTTTACCTCAGATCTAGTTTGCCGCTGCTGCATACGCATCGTTGGGAGCTAGCTCGAGAGTTTCTAAGCTAAGATATAACTTTATTTTGTTATATTTTATTAGGATTCTATTCTATTTGATGTTTTTCAGTGTTAACTGTATGATTGTGTTGTGGTTCCGTTAATTTATTGGTACCGTTAACTTTAATTATCGGTTAAATATTTGTCGGGGCCTACACCCTTCATATTTTACCTAGTTAAGGAAAATTTTACCGGATTTGACAATTTTTCATCGGTTTTGACTAACTTTATCGGATTTGACTGTTTTTACTGGATTTGTCTTTCTTCCCTATAATGTCTGAGAAGGTAAAGTCTGGTTTCAAGCGTTGTCAGTGTGGCCAGAAAATGTCGGTCACTGACAACCATAGTTCCTGTCTACTGCCTTGGCCCTCTCCACTTACAAGAGGATTGCTCCATCTGTCACTCTTTTAGTGGGAGGGTCATGACAGATAGGCGCAGGAAACTAATGGACAGAGGTCTATTGAAACCTGCTTTCCAAGAGGCTCTGGATGCTTCTGACCAGGCATTGAAGTCCTCTAAGGAGTCGAAGACGTCGGAGCCTAAGTCATCGGCTCCGAGCTCTTCTTCAAAGGTTAGATCACCGGTTCCACAGACTTCCGGTGCGAGTGTTGAACTGGTATGGGTTCCTGTGCCTCGTGTCTTGGTACCGGTGATGGAGCTCCCTCCCGACCTTATTGAGGTCGGCTCCGTCTTCGGTTCCTTCGACCCGTTCTTCCTCCAAACTTTCGGATGTCGATGTGGATCGCGTGGTGCAGAAGTTATTGGAGCATTCGACCCTCTCCAAACTTATTTCGGTTTCCACCCAGTTGGTGTCGAAACTTGAAGGCCTCCCTGTATCTCCATCCATTCCTCCTCCGAGACCGATTCAGTCTTTGGAGCCGGAAGAGGCTGATCTACTGATTGTGGAGCCCTCGGGTCCAGAACCGTCCTTTTCTCGGTCTGTTCCCCTCACCTCGACTCCGTCGGACCCGGTACCGGAGTCTCGGAGCCGACGGTCTGTCCTTGGTTCCGGGGCCGAGAGTCGAACCGACGTGTCGGTTCCGACTCTCCCTCGGGCCTCGGCGGATCGATTCGGCTCCGTCCTCGGGTCGATGCCTTGATGCCTGTGTCGGGATTCTTCCCATTTCTTCGAACCGGGGACTCTTGATCGGGACCCGGGGCGTTCGACCTGATGAGGAAGGTGTTGTCTACCCAGACAACCACATCAGTGGAAGCAGTCTCTCCTCCCCATAAAGGGCCTTTGTCTTCATCTGCACCCACGGCCACATCCAAGCGTCGGGCACCAGTGTCTCAGCCACCCCTGGAGGGTGCCCCTCTTCCTCGAGGCTTCTTCGGATGCTCCCCGAGGAAGTCCCTAGGAAGAGATTGTGTAAGAGGAGACACTTGGATTCTCCACAGGAATCCTTGACATCTGATACTGACTTAGATGCGTCAGAGGGTCCCTAAGTCACCTTCAGAAGATGTCTCTTTTCGGACATATTGGAGATCCTGAAGCAGAGTGGTGACTGGCAGTCCTTCCCCTTCTGAGGATGAGTCAGTTCTGCTGAAGGCATTTGGTGCTCGGCCTTCCTCCTCCTGGGTCACTCCGCCTTGACGAACTAATGGAACTAATCGCTCGAAGGCGTGGGAGGCTCCTGACACAGTGGAACCTGTTCCAAGGAAACCTAACAAATACATCACAGCACCTCAGGATAAGTCCTACCTTACAAAAGGAGTTCCAGTAGGCGCTATGGTGGTGGCAGCAGCCACGAAAAAGGAGATGTCGGAGTCTTCGCGTCTGTCCATCCTCCTAATAAAGACTCTAGGACGATGGATAGATACGGGAAGCGCATTTTTAGTTCAGCGGCTTTTTCCATGCGGTCCCTGAACTATTTGACCCATTTTACACGCCTACAGAGGGATCTAGTCAAAGAGTTGGGAGATACCCTCCAGGGTGCTACAGATGCAGCTGTCTCAGAGAAAGTGACAGCGCAACTTAATACCCTAACATCGATTGTTAACTTCGTCCATGAGGCTGATTTCCCACGCAGCCGAAGGTTCGAGTAGGGCAGCAACTTCAGCGATTGCTCTTCAGACAATCCTGGATGCGCCTATGCTCCTTCTGCGGAAGCCTTCAAGTCTTCCTTTACAAACGCCCCATTTGACGGTGCCACTCTCTTTGGCCCCAAGGTAAAGGAGACCCTTACCGGTGTGAACAAGAGGGAAAGACTCTGTCTGCTGTCGGAGTCCGTTTTCCACCCCAACCAGACCGTACCCCAAAGGGCAACGCGGTGGAAAATGTGGTTTCGAAACCCCAAGGATCTTTCTCAGGCACACAGGGTGATGCCCCTCTAGAGGCAGAGGAGGGGCAGAGGTGGAAGACGCCGCCCTGGCGGCAGAGGGGTCCGCAACATCAAGGTGACAGGGAAACACTCCCTGGTAAACCTTTCCAGCACTCCTGAGAGGAGGCCCGACTGTCCTGCTCTGGAGGCAGTCGGGGTCGCTTAGCTTTATACCCTCAGGCCTGGCAAAATATAACTACAGACAAGTGGGTAAAAGCGTGGTTACCAGAGGTTACAACATACCCTTCCTATCCCATCCCATCCCAAAGAAAAGACTCCCAGATGTACCGCCCCATCTAGAGCCAGCAGCCATAGAAATTTCAAAGCTGCTAGAAAAAGAGTCATCCAACCAGTCCCAGCGGACCAGCAAGGATTCGGGACTTACTCAAGGTTCTTTTAGTTCCAAAGAAAACAGGGGACTGGAGGCCCATTCTAGACCTAAGCTACCTCAATACTTTCGTCAGGAAAGAAAAGTTCGAATGGTCACGCTTCAATCGATCCTTCCATTCTTACAGAAGGACGGTGGATGTGCTCAACAGATCTAGAGGATGCATACTACCACATCAAAATGGCCAGGGCATCCAGAGATCATTTGCGCTTCGGCTGGGAGCCAGTCACTTTCAATTTGAGCCCTGCCCTTTGGTCTGACCTCAGCCCCAGGGTCTTCACCAAATGCATGGCAGTGGTAGCGTCTCACTTGAGACGCCAGGGATTCCAGGTGTTTCCGTATCTGGACGACTGGCTCCTTTCGCCACCACCAGCCAACTACTGCAGGCCAGAGACTTTGTTCTTCAACTGTGTGTTCACCTAGGGATCTCCGTAAACTTGAAAATCCTTACTTCAGCCATCACGAAATATCTTGTTCATAGGAGCAGAATTAAACACCGTCAGTTGATTCTGAGGCTTCCCCAGAAAGGATATTATCACTTCAGACTCATATCGTCTTCTACTCTTGTCAAGGAAATCTCCTGCAAAACTAGTACTGAAGGTGTTGGGCCTTATGTCAGCCTCCTTATTGCAATTCCTGGGAAGGCTGCACATGAGAGTCCTACAATGGCTGCTGTTTGCACAATGGTCGTTTCAACAACTACCTCTAACACACGAGATTCTTATAACAAAGACATGCAAAACAGATCTAAACTGGTGGCTTCAAACGTGCAACCTTTCCAAGGGGAGGCCGTTTCTGCTACCCACGCCCACAGTTACGGTGACCACGGACGCTTCCCTGATAGGGTGGGGGGGCATCTTTCAGGGACAGACAGTCCAAGGCGAATGGACCAATTTGGAGTACAATCTGCACATCAATGTTCTAGAGTTGAGGGCAGTGTTTCTAGCGTTGCAACACTTTGCTCCCCTTCTTCCTCTAGGGACTATTGCAGTTCAGACGGACAACATGTCTGTAGTCTGGTACATAAACAAGCAAGGGGAACCAAGTCCTATCAACTATGCAGAGAGGCCATGAGAATTTGGCAGTGGGCGGAGTCCACGGGTCGCTTTCTAATAGCAACGCACATCCCGGGGTCATCCAACGTCATAGCCGACAGGCTGAGCAGAGCAATTCTGTTACCGCACGAGTGGTCCCTAAAACAGTCAGTGGCGAAAAGGATTTTTCGCGTGGGGCCAGCCTTCCTGCGACCTGTTTGCGTCTCCAATGAATGCCAAATGCAGGAGCTACTTTGCCCTATTACCCCTCCAGGGAAGTCCCCAGGGCGCACTGGTTTCTGATTGGCCCCGGGACTCCTGTACGCATTTCCTCCATTTCCTCTGATATCAAAGTTTCTCCAGAAAGCCAGGAACCTACACAGGACGATAATCCTCATTGCTCCATTCTGGCCTCGTCAAATTTGGTTTCCCTTCCTGAAGATACACTGCATTCGGGGACCCTGGATTCTGGACCCAGAGCCAGATCTATTGACTCACTCGTCAGGGGTTCCCCATCCCAGCCCGTCACTCCATCTAGCAGCTTGGCTGCTCCAATTCAACTTAGACAGGTCTGATCTTTTGACACCAGCAGTCCAGGGTATATTGGTGGCTTCGCATAAAGCTTCCACTACTAAAACATATACTAGCAAATGGGCGCGGTTCGTATGGTGGGCGAATACACACCATGTGGATCCTTGTATAGCTCCTTTGAATAAGATATTAGAGTTCTTAATGGACTTATTTCATCAGGGTGCTTCTCCTGCTACTCTAAGAGTTCAATTGGCTGCCATTTCAATTTCCATGTGGAAGAATGTGGAGCTCCTGTTATGGCTCACAGACTTTGTAAAGCCTTTTAAAAGGAGTTTTTCATATTAGACCACCGGTCAGATCTCCGACGTCACCTTGGAGTCTAAATTTATTGTTATCTAAATTAATGTTGCCCCTTTGAACCGCCTCTTCTTGCCCATTAAAATTTTTGTCCTGGAAAACTCTCTTTCTGGTAGCCATTACTTCCGCTAGGAGTATCTGAACTTCAGGCTCTCTCCATCAAGCACCCTTATTTGATCTTTCACTCTGACAGAGTTTCTCTTGAACCAATTCATCCTTCCTCCCTAAAGTGTGTTCTATTAACAATATTAATCAGTCCATTGAATTACCCACTTTCTTCAAAAACCACTCCAACAAAATGGAGTATATGTTACACAAATTGGATGTTCACAGACAGCTAAGATTTTATTTGGATAGAACAAAAGATCACAGAAAAACAGATCAACTCTTTGTGGCTTTTTCTGATAGCAGGAAAGGACTTGCAGTTACCAAAAGAACTCTTTCTAAATGGTTAACGGATTGTATAATCTATGTCTACGATTCTTCAGATCAACCCTTTACACAAACCCAAAGGACATTCCACAAGGTCAGTGTCTACGTCTTTGGCTCATGCAGCTCGCCTACCACTGGACGCTATTTGTGCGGCTGCTACTTGGTCTAAGCCACATACATTTATTTCTCATTATAAAGTAGACAAGGTTTCTAGGGACAGGGCAACCTTTGGTTCCACTGTGCTCAAGAACGTCGTCCCGTGAGTTCCTCAGGATCAAGGAGGTAGGACGCTACCCATGTGTAAGAACAAACGGCGAGATTGAACACTATCACATATAGAAGTTATGTCCTTACCATAGCGTTCCATGTGGAGTGTTCATCTCGCCTTTGTTCTTACAGTCCCACCCTCCCACCCTTAGGAAGAACGTTCTTTGATGCCTGGCCAGGAGCATTGTGCTACTGTTACGATATTGTGTACATAGTTGGCATATATATATATATATATGTGTCTGTTTAGATATATATATAGTTATCTGTAGATTCTTTCTATACATATGTGTATAAGCATGAATGTGCTATTCTGTAGATTGGTTTGCTTGCAAACTAGATCTGAGGTAAAGGCAGAGGGGGATTGTGGGTATTAGATTGTCTCGATCTTCTTCTCGATGCAGAGCTTGCAAGAGGCCGGCACGGAGCGGATGAGCAGATAAGTGCACAGCTTGCAGTCATCAAACTTAGTCAAATACACTTTTGAGATACTGACTTGGATGACTGCAGAATAAATACCAAGCATCTGAGAGCCTATTTCTGAGTCCTGTGGTACTTTGGTAGTTACAATTTTATGTTCACAGAAGGCAGCGTTCACATTGTGCAGCTAGTTTGTAATCTAGTTGACAGCATAGGGGCGTACATTAAGTTTGCATAATTCTTCAGTATTGCCAGCATAAGGGTTAGTGTCAGAAACTGTGACCAGACCGATATAAGTGGCATGCATGGAGTGACCACTGTCCATAGTCTCTGTAACCTGTTAAAAGAAGCTTACTGGTTTTAAGAGATGGGGCCTACCTTTCACAAAACAAAACTGGCTGTGGTCTAGATCAAGTTGCCTATGTCTGGATAAATAAATTCTTTAATAATAAGTTGCATGGCTTTGCATAAATGGCTTGTGAGGCTGATGGATATCTGATTAGTCATGTCTGCAGAGGGAGTGCTCTTGCATAAGGCAGTAACAATGGTTGTTCTACAGACATCAAGCGCAAACCCTGCGGATAGGCTAAGGATAAACAGTGTCTTAAAACTGCATACTCTGCAACGTGTGAGATTGTATGTTGTTTAATCCCATGGAAGTATTATTTTTTGTGTTTGCCATGGATTCTAAGACCTTTTTCGAGGTAATTGCAAGGGAAACTAAATTTTCATAGATGGCAGGGACAGCAGTATAGATAGCCAGAGTAATGATGTTAGCACTAAATTTGTCTGTTAATATATTGGTTATATCTGTGGGGTCAGAAAGTGAGATTTTGTTACAGATGAGTTTAGTGCATTATTGAACATTCTTTATTCATGTCAGGAAATTAAGGAATAACGATTTGTAGTTTCTTTTGAGTCTGCAGTGACTGTAACTTTGTACATTGCCTTATATTTTCTAATAGTGATCTTACGCTCCTTGCTGACATGTTCCAATGTGGTCTTGAGATAGAGGACTTGGATTCATATAACTTTTCAATATTTTTCTTCTTTTGGTATGCAATTTATTAATTTTGGAGTTTCACCAGAGAGGTTTATTCTTGAGTTTTCTATAACATTTAGAATGGATGGGGTCTGACTTTTCTCTGCAGATGTTTAAGTACTAGAAAAAGTCATAGGTGAATCTGTCAGCTCTCTCATGGGTGCATTTGTGGGGGATTGTTGAGAATTTTTTTCATAGGTATTGTACAAGCTGAAGCAGATTTGCTGTGAATAAGTCCTTGAAGGCGGTCTGAGTTGATGGTAGGTGGCAACATTAAGCCTAACAGAGAAGATAACTGATTTGTGGTCAGATTTACCCAAAGACGAGGGGATATGGTACAGGCAGGAGCTAGGTTGGTAGGGACTACAGCAAGGAAATAAGAGCTTATAGTGAGAAGTTTTACAGTTTGTTCCAACACATTAATATTAATAAAGTTTATGAAGTGATGAACATATCCATTTTTAGAGGTGCAAATATGCTAGTCAATACGTGTGCAACTGAAGTCCCCCAACACAAAAACAGACCAACATGTACAGTGTTTATTGAGCAATTGTAGTCCCCAGCAGAAAGGTATTTGGTTTGATGTTTAACCCTTAATGGTGTTAAGATATTTCCATGGTCTTTTAGAGACATTGATGGGAATATGTAGATAGCAATGAAACAATAGTTGGCTTTGTTAAAGATGATTTGGATTTCCAGGTGCTCCAGCTTAGGGCCTTGGGTTATCTGATGTGAAATGATGGTGTTTCTGACAAATACAGATGATTTCTTGTGGTTTCCTAGGGATCAGAAGGTGTGAAGGGTGCTAAGCCATGGTATAGAGGGGAGTGCTGTTATTGCAATGAAACCATGTCCTAATGACTGCATGAATGTGAATGTGTTTGAATTACAGTAGGGTCTCAAGTTCTGACATCATTCTCTTTACACTTGTAGTACTGAGCAGTGCTGCCATGATGTCTGAATCTGAGTTTGTGTTTCCTGTGTAGGAATGTCCAGTAGGTGGGCTCTGCCTAAAAAAAGCACTGTAGCATTCATTTGGGGATACTGCCTAAAAATGCACTGTGATCAGGCAGCAGCTATATTTTACTGTTCATACAAATCATGTAAAACATCACCCTAGAACTCTTTACTTTTTTCTCTGATCAAGTTATTTTGTTACAATTGTTCAGTCACAAATTTGTAATGCATTGCCCCTTTTACCAGTAATTAATCCAGCAACAACCTGAGCAAAACACTGTATCGCTGCTTTATATCCCTCTCAGGGACGTAGCAAGGATTTTTGTAATTGTACACCATCTTGTACATCAGAGTAAACACCTTCTAGAATGTGGTTCCCAATACCAAGTGTAGCAGATCTCAAGGCAGTCAGTGTTTCTGGTGAACATACCTTTCCAGTATATCTAATTGGCTAATATTTTCCTTTAGAGTTAAAACCAAATCACATAGCTGGTAAATGGTTTCTAACTGAGCAATCGCAGCCATAGTTTTTCAGTCAGCCCCCCCAAAATGAAACTTAAAAGTATGTGCCATGGCATTGAGTATGCCACTTGCAACCTCGATTCCTGTTCTCTGTTGCATCAGGCATGCACTTCCTTCCTCATCTCCTCATACTCCCATTTGTCTCCCACCTAATGACTGAATTCTTCACCAGAAGGTATATTGTTCTCGGGGTTCTAATGCCAGCTTGCTATGATTCTCCTTGTATACAAATTTTCTTAACTTATTACTTTTAGTTTTGTTTTGATCTATGCATGGTGTGCCTGCATAACAATTGTGGAAGAGTTCATCTGAATGGCTTATAACCCCTAGACGCCAGTGTAGTTCAGATATTCCTAATTCTTGACACCATGCAGGGCAGTGTTGGTGACTTTACAGGTTACTATGTGAAAGAAGGGCTAGTTCCTTAAGATTTGCAGAGAGCTACTTGCTGTCAGTTAAGAGTAGTGCCTGTTAGTTGATCTTTTATTTAGGAGGTGTGCCTGTTAATTAAATTTTGTATTCCTCAGTGTATGTCTGAAAGGAAGTACTCCATGACCACCACTTTCTGCTCTTGCTGCATCTTATTTATTTCCTTAAGCTTCCTTTACTTCTGTATTAGTAGCTTGTTCATCTGCAACAAAACATTTTCTGACACAATTTCCAACAGTGTGGATCTGTGGTCACCAAATGGGAGAATAGATCTCTTCTAGCTGTCTCTATGGAGAATTTTACTTGCTTCCAAGCAGGAATTCTAAGTCTACCCTTTAAAATAATATCTAGTTCTTAGTGGGGTGGGCTGGGACAAAGGAAACGGACTTGTTACAGTTTTAGCAAGAAAGTCGAAGTGGTAAGTGCTGCAGATAAGCCATCTGATTCCAAAATGTAATTATAGCCTTAAAGTGCCAGATTATGAATGTATTATTCTTTTATAACTTTATTCTTTTGTATTTGATACTTTGTTTTGATCTTGTGCAGACACAGCTATTGTTTATTATGTAAAACTCTGCTCGGTTATCAGTCTTAATTCCTCCTGATAAATTAGACTTATATGGAAACATGTCAAGGGTAACACTTGGCAGTTCACAAATGTACTCTATCAGACATGGGAAACAAAAGCCAAAATTGTATTTGCCACAGGGATTTATTCTCTACCTTAATCATTCAGGATAAATTTACTGTGGAAAATCAGGGGGAAAATACCATGCCTGTGGTACTACCTTTTGAACGTATAATTAATTTTAGCTTTTAGTATGTTTTGACCTGATATAAACAGTCACGGTGTGCAATGTCAGACTGCTTTGTGATATTTGCAGAACCCTTACAACAATTTGCACTTATAAGGGAATACTAGGGTACAGTAAACTACTTGCATGTGAAAAAAATGCACCCCTGCAAATGAAACACAGAAGACAAATTCACATGTACAGCAAGCAGTCCTTTCATACCCAACTCTGTATAGAGCAGTCAGCTGCGGGAGAAAAAAAAGACAAAATAGTGCTGTTTCCATGCTGCCGTATGACTGGAGAGTCCTGTGTGACTGTGGACTAGGCAGTGTGGATCAACTGGTTCAATAGGCACTCACTGGTGGTGAACACCACCCCCAAGGCTGGCTCCCAAGATGGGTCAGTCCTTGTACCCCTCTTCTGACACCTTTATTGAATTATCACTTGCGACATAGGCAAATTTACATTTATATAAGAGCAATCAAACTGTATTAACAAGATCACATTTACAAACATACTTCTCTTATATTGCTATATATCATATAACCTAAGCAGCATTACATAAATTATTCAATTCCTGACCTTTTTTAAAGAAGAAACATTTTTATTAAACTATCACATGTTAAGTTGTCAATCTCGCCTTCATTCTTGCTGGATTGTTGAACGATCGATCCTCGGCTGACACTCGCCACTACTAAAGCCTCGAGCTTATTTCGAGGCAACCCTATATCCCATGATGCTAGGCAATAACTCCCCAGATCTTGCTTGCCATTGCAGTGCGTTTTACCGCTCCTGGTAAGTTTTTTGCTTTAAACTGCGCGAGGCGTTTTACGGCTCCCTGGTAAGTCTTAGAGATAAGAGTGTTCCGTCACCTTTTTTTTGAAAAAAAAATTTCTACCTAGTTATTTCTTTCAATAGTTAACTAACTACCCTTAACTTTATTACTTTTTTATACCTTCCCTTTTTTATCCCTTATATCCCTCCCCCTCCAGTCTTTTAGGTTAGGCCTTAAGCCTGCCCCTTTCCTGTTTTTTCTTAGGGATCCTGTGGAGTGTTTGGGTGTGTCAGTATCCCTATTAATATTTTATTGTTAAATTATAATTTTCGGAGGTGTGTGTGTGTGTGTGTGTGTGTGTGTGTGTGTGTGTGTGTGTGTGTGTGTGTGTGTGTGTGTGTGTGTGTGTGTCTTTTTCTGCTACTTTTGTGTAACCCTCGTGTTATTATGTCGAAGGAACGAAGAAAGTAAGGCAGGCAAGCTTAAGTGTGACTTCGTGCTGTCAGAAATGTCTCTGACAGACGGTCACACTTCTTGTGTCCCTGGGACCCCTGCACCTACAGGACTCTTGTTCAGTATGTTATGCATTCAGTCCAAGAGTCCTGCAGGAACAAACTGATACTTAGGGACTTGTTAAGCCGAGGGCTCCCCGACTAAGTCTGTGTCGGGAGGCCCTCAAACTGTCGGCTCCAGTACTAAAGCCTTGGCTGCTGGCTCCTTGTCTTCGCCTAGATCGGCTCCGACTGGAGCCCGATCCCTGAGTCATTCGGTCACCGAACCCTCACTGCCCCGTGCCGATACCTCTCCTTGCTTGCGCTTCAGGTTGGCTCGCCGGAGCAAGCGTGTTCGGCTCCGTTAGCTCACGACTAAGAAGAGGTCAAGATCCCTTCATTGAAGTCCATCCTCGGCTCCGAGATCTCCCTGCTCTCGCCCGGAGCCATCGGAGCTGATCTTCTCGGTCATCCAGACTTTCAGATCACGACCTTGAGAGAGTGGTAAGTAGGCTATTAAAGTCTCAGGCATTGGCCCAGATGATCTCTAGCCCATCTCATCAGGCGGTGACTATTTCACTACCTATTTTTTCTCCTCGGCTCTCCCTCAGAGTTGAGCCGGGAGCTGGAGAGCCCTGACTGTTGCTTGGCGTGGGCGATCCCTCTCCACCCCGCTTCGCTTCCGCCCGCTCCTCTCTCCTCCTTTCTTCATTGGAGAGATCCGATAGCCTGATCTCTCGTCGGCTCGAGGGGGTGGCAGGCCGGACCATTGTCCCCCCCGTTCTCCCTCTCGGAGGCGTTGGCGCTGGTGAGCTCGGCCCCAACATCGGCCTCGAGCCTTCCCTGTCGGTGCGGCCTGGGGTTCCTACCTCTTGGCCGGGGGCCGGGCTGCCCTGATAGGGAGCCCGAGCCTTGATGTGAGGCGTACTAGCCCCAGGGCTTAGTCAGCGGTCAGCTCCATCAGCTGCTCCCACTACAGTGCCTGCTGATGTCTCTTCTTCTCTCTTGCTCCTGGACCCAGAGATCCAACGCTCAGGTTTCCCCACTGGGAATTTCTTCCTTTCTCTGAGCTTCCCCTGACCTCAGTCAGAGCCTCCTCGTAAGAGGACATGTAAGAGGAAGCATGTGGACTCCCTGAGTCCATTACATCTGACACCGACTTGGTCCCCCTCTGAGGATGTTTCTTTCTCAGACATCCTGGAAATCCTGAAGCAGAGGGGAACTGGTCTTCCTTTCCTTCGAGGAGTCAGCCAATTATTGCCTGGGCGTTGGTTCTCGACCCTCCACCTTCCTGAGTGTCTCCGCCCTTATGGAAGTAGTGGTGTAGTGGCTCGGGCGTGTGTCCGGATTCGGGTGGAACCCACCCTCTGAGGCCATCTAAATTTATTACAGCACCAGTCGACAAGCAATTCCTGACAAAGGTGTACCCGGGCGGATGCCATGGTGGTGGCTGCAGCCACCAAGAAGGAACTAGCTGATCCTTCAGTACCTGTCCATCCTCCTAAAAAGGATTCTAGGACCATGGATATAGAGACGGTAGATGATTTTTTTTCTTCAGCGACCTTTGCCATGGTCGCGCTGAATTACCTGTGTGTCACTTCACCCGCCTTCAGAGATATTCTCAAAGAGTTGGGAGAAGTCTTACAGGATCCATCAGCTGCTGGGTCCCAGGATAAAATAAACTCACAGCTTGGAACCCTGATTGTGCTCTTCCAATTTTTGATTTCAATGCTTGATTTCCTCGAGCGAGGCCGAAGCCACGAGCACAGTGGCAAGGCAGTCGCGCCTGGAGCCGCGGCTGCTGTGTTTTATGTACAATTTCAAAGCAAGTCCTTCCCAATTCCCCCCTTTGATGGTTCGGCTTTGTTCGGACCACCTTGACTAGATGCGAGCAAGATGGCAAGACTCATTCTGCCGTGGAGTCCGTTTCTCCACCCTTCAAGACCATACCCTAAGGGTCAGAAGGGTGGGAAATCGGATGGGTTCATAAAATCTCAAGGAGTCATGTCTGATGCAAGAGATCAGTTTACCTTTAGAGGCAGAGAGGGTAACAACAACAGGCCCTAGGAGGGAGAGGGGTCCATAAAACCAGGGTAGCGACAAACCCTTTCAGCATCCATGAGATGTTGCCCGATTGTCCACCTTCAGAGAGGCAGTGGGAAAGTTTTGCCTGTACCAATAGCCTGGCTTTCCCTTTACTCAAGACAAATGGGTACAGTCGATCATATCCGGGTTACAAAATTCCCTTTATCCAAACCCCAGTACAACAAAGGGAACCCTTCCAGATGTTCCACCGGTCTAGGGAACTAGCAGTATTAGAAATATCAAAGAGCCATCCAGCCAGTCCCAGCAGACCAACCAGGATCCGAATCTACTCAGTTCTTTCTAGTACCACGAAAAGACAGGGGACTGGAGACCAATAGATCCTCAAACTAGCAAACAAGCAAGTAAAGAGAGTAAAGATCGATGGTCACGCTCTCTTCAGTCCTGCCCTTCTGGGCAAGGGACAGCAAGATGTGCTCGGGACATTCAGGGATGATCATCACATCAAAATTCAATTCACAGAGCTCCAGAAGGTTTCTTCCGGCGGCTGGGGGGCCAGTCACTTCACAGAGCCCTGCCCTTTGGTTGGTCTCACAGCCCCCCCAGTGTTCACAAATGTATGGGCTGCGGTTATGCTCACCTGTGCCGGCAGGGATTCCAGGTGTTTCCATATCTAGACGACTGGCTCCTCCTGCCACCACCAGGCATCAACTTCTCCAAGCCAGCTTACACCACACATTCACATTTGCAGAGGGCTAGGAATCTCTATAAATTTGAAAAGTCTGCCTTGTCGCCTTGTCAGTCTATTACTTTTATAGGGACCTACTTACAAACCGCACAACTTTCAGCAAAGTTAACAGACCAAAGAGTCTTAGATATTCAAAACCATGTCCAAATTCTTCTTCAGGCGACAAAATTCAGGCCAGGTTTGTCCTGAAAGTATCGGGTCTTATGGCGGTCTCCATAACACTTCTTCCTTTTGTTTTTTTTCACCGCGTCTTCTACAGTGGATGCTGTCGCCCAGTGTCTTTTTCAGCAACTCCCCATGAACCACAAGATCATGATAACTCAAACTTGCAAAGTCATCTGTCCTGGTGGATATTGTCCCTCAAGTCCATCAGGGCAGACCTTTGTTCCTCTCCCCCGTCGCCCACGGTGACATAGGACACCTCCCTGATCGGGTGGCATTTTCAGGGCAGGATGGTCCATGGCACTGCAGCAACTTTCGAGCACCACCTGCACATAAATGTCCTGGAGATGAGAGCAGTGCTTTTAACGCTGCAAGCCCTCCACGACTCTCTTTCCTAGGGAACTATTAATTCAAACGGACAATATGTCCGTTGGCTTGACATCAATAGGCCAGGGAACCACGTCCCTATCCTGTGTCGAGAGGCACTCAGACTGGCAAATGGGCGATCTCCCTCTCATCGGTTGATATAGCAACGATATCCGGGAGTCCCTACTTCATAACGGACAGGTTGAGCAGAGCCATACTCATGCCAAAACAGCAAATGCCCGACTTCTTCACCCTCTTCCCCTCCAGGCCACCCCTCAGAGATGCTGTAGTCCAAGATTGGCCTCGGGACTTCTCTATGCCTTTCCACCTTTTCAATACAGGATACTGTGCTGGAAACACTTAATTTATTGACATAAAAAAGGGGTTAGCTTTCTACAGAAGTAAATCTGTCTTCTTCAGAACATCATAGCATGGAATCATGGCCTTATATATCATAATTGAAGTAAAAAGCGCCTGCCCTGTTGTCACCTCGTCGGGGTTTTTCATCACTGCCTGTCTGAAACTGTTATCCACGTAGGATAACAATAAATTAAGTGTTTCCAGCACAGTATCCTGTATTCCTGGCGTTCATTCACCTTTGGTGTGTTTGCAATTTTGTTGTTTCGCTGGGATTATCATCTTTATTAAGTAATTCAGAAAGCAACTGCCTTGAGAGCCAAGTTGATTCTCATTGCCCCTTATTGGCCTCGACAGATATGGTTTCCATTCCTACATCATTAACTTTTGGTGCAGCCTTGGTATCTGGACCCAGCTCCAGATCTGTTGACCCATCAGTCGGGGCAGCTGCACCAATCCCTACATTCTCTCAACCTCACTGCTTGGTTGCTCCACTTCCGTCCTTAGCCAGGCTTCCTATGATTTCTAATCCCGTCCGGGATCATATAGTAGCTTAAATCCTCTTCCACCAGAGAAGAAGTAAATGTAAAACGTTTCGTTTCTCCTTCTGGGCAAAGGCAAAATATATATCTTTTTTACCCCCCAATTCATTAGGGTCTTAGACTTCCTAGCAAAAAATTTTCATTCAGGGTCTTCTGCCTCTACAGTAAAGGTTCAGTTGGCAGCCATATGAATTTTCATACAGGCTTATCGGACCACAATATCATGTCCAATAAGCTTTGCAAAGCCTTCCTTAAAGGTGTATATTTACTTAGGCCTCCGATCAAAGATCCTCCACCTCAGTGGGATCTTAATTTAGTCTTAACATCCTTAATTCTCCTCCCCCTTTGAACCTGCGGTCTCCTGTTCATTGAAATTTCTTTCATGGAAGACACTTTTCCTAGTCGCCATTACTTCTGCTAGGAGTATCGAGCTTCACGCCCTCTGCATTCGTCCTCCCTACTTAATCTTCCACAAAGACAGAGTTTCTCTAAGGACTAATCCATCATTCTTACCCAAGGTGGCTTCGTAGACAAATTTGAATCAATCAATTGATCTCACAGTTTTTTTCCCAAACTATACTAATAGAGCGGAGCAAAAGCTACATTATCTAGATGTTCACCACCAGCTCCGGTACTATCTGGATAGAACTAAACAAATAAGGAAATCTGATCAATTGTTTTTATCGTATGCAGAAAATAAGAAAGGCCTTCCTGTTTCCAAGGTAACCCTATCTAGATGGCTGTGTTCTGTGATTACATCTATTTATCAACTCAGAGGCAGGGAATTATCTTCTAAACCAAAAGCCCATTCAACTAGAGCACTAGCTACATCTACAGCCTTTCAAGCTAGACTACCAATAGACTATCTTTGTGCGGCAGCCACATGGGCCTCTCTCTCACCTTTTTGTTTCAGACACAAATTGGACATGGCCTCCAGGGACAGAGCAACATTTGGTTCCACCATTCTTAAGAGTCTGTTCCAATAAGCCACCCAGGATGAAGGTGCTAGGGACGCTGGTCCCATCCAGCAGAGAGATGAGAGAGATTGAACTTAACATTGAAAGTTATGTACCTACCATAACGCTCCATGTTAGTTGTCTTCTCGCGCTTCTTTCTTGCATCCCACCCACCATCCCCCTAGCCTGGACAGACCGAGAAGATCTTCCCTTCTTTGAAGGGTCCTTTTATTCCTTTGTTCACTATCTAGGTGTCCTAGGATATATATATATAGTGTAAATAATTATCTTTGGAGGTTTTTTATTCCTCTTCCTCCTCCTTCCAGTTGGAGGATTTTGTTTTATTGGCCTATGCTAGGTTTTTTCAGCTTCCAAATGAGATCTGGGGAGTTGTTGCCTAGCATCATGGGATACAGGGTTGCCTCGAGCCGGTAAAATAAGCTCTCGAGCTTTAGTAAGTGGCCGAGTCGGAGCAGAGGATCGGCTCTGAACCCATCCAGCAAGAAAGAAGGCGAGAGAAGACAACTAACATGGAACGTTATGGTAGGTACATAACTTCTCATTATGACATAGGCAATTATTCATTTATATAAATGAAAATAAACCACACCAACACAATCCTAGTTGCAAGCATTTTTCTTCACAAACCATACCGACATACTTCCAGTTGCAAACATTGTGTATTACTTATAATCTACCCAATGGTTTTCAGTCAAAAATTACATAGCTCATGTATGTCCTACCTTCTTTTAAATCTCATTTCAGTCAAAAATTACATAGCTCATTTATGTCCTGCCTTCTTGTAAATCTCATTCCTCCACTGTATGCATTGTTCCCGCAATTCCCCTTTTTTCCTATGTAATTTGCTCCTATCCTTTTCTAAAGATCTCCATTCCAGTTGTTTTATCTCTGTTACTTTATTCACTACTTCTAGTATAGTTGGTTTCAATTTTGATTTCCATTTTTTAGTAATTGCTTTTTTGGCTGCCACCATAATTAGACATAGCAAAGCCTTACCATGTCTAGGCAATTCTGATTCTGTGTCCTAACTCAGAAAAATCATCTCCCTCATCACACCAGTCTGCCCACCCAGATGTCCAACAGTGCATCCTGCAGGGAATCCTTAAAGTCTGCCAAATCACCGCACTCCCAGAAAATATAATCCCAATTACCTCTTTCTTCCATGTCACACCTCTAACATTTGCTGTCTACTTGAAGAAAAATTCTGCGGCGTCTACTTGGCATATAAAAGTATGTATGTAAGCATATCCAAGCAAAAATCCTAAATCTTGTACCCCTGTTCTGGATGATGATCTCCATTTCTTTATTTTATCTTCTTTGGTCAAAGCAGCTCCAAAGAGCTGTGGCTAAAAGGTGGTTAGGGCTTGTCATGGTTACAACCATAGGCCCCAATTGGTGGACACTAGTGATGAGAAAAATCTTCAAGTTAGAGAATCTTTCCACACACACACTGGTAATAGACAGTTGTGAGGATTTTACTAACCGGTACCAAGAAACCAAGAAGCCAAGAAGGCAGCAGCGGCAGCATAATCACTGAAGTGAAGGCTCAGCTGTGGGATGAATTTGGCAAAGCTATGGAAAGTACTCTCATAATGGCCTAAAAGAAGTTTGACAAGCCATCTTCTGACTTAGGTGTAGTGGGTTGGACAATGCTCAGGCCATTCTTAACAATTGTGAAGAAATGCTGACTTCATCTGTGGCCATTTTTGGGAGGTAAAAAATCACTTTGAGGAACTCTTGAATCCAGTGGAACTGCCCTTAGGAAGTACCAGTAGCATCTGATAAGATTGGATCCATTTCTGTAGGTGAGGTCACTGAGGTGATAAACTTAGCACTTCACAATGGCAAGGTAACATGAGTGGATGATATTTGGCTGTAAGTACTGAAGGCTGTGAATGTGCTTGGAATGTCACTTTAACTTACATTTGAATGTTGCAAGGAAGGCAGGAGAAGCAGTTTTGGATTGGCAAATTGGGGGTGTATTCCTCCTTTTCAAAAAAAGGGACTGAAGGCTATGCTACAGTTAGAGGCATCACACTTCTCAGCCTCCCTGGGAAAGTTTGTGCCAGGGTGTTTGAAACAACTGGCTGCATCCAGTAGTCAGGCCAATGGTTCAAGAACAGCAGTGTGGCCTATGCCTGTCTTGAAACATAACTGACTCCTTTAGGGGTATTCCTTTCTTCAATTTCTTTCATGATTTTCTTAGGCATGATGTCTGGGTACATTAAAATTTGTGAAGTATCCAGTTTGTGGTTATAAGAGTTGCATTTGTTGCTTGCAGATGATGTTCTCTTGGCCTAAAATGATCTTGATCTCTGGCATGTTCTGGAGTGGTTGATTCTTGAGTGTGAAGTGATTGTGATGAATATCATCACTTCTAAATTCCAGAAAAGAGCAGATTACCTTCTGCAGGTGTGGGAGAAAGTAGCTACTTGAAGTGGAAGAGTTTAAGTATCTTGCAGTCTTGCTCAAGTGAGAGTAGTAAGTATCAGGGGATTGATCATCATATTGGTACAGCTATAGCAGTACGTCAGGCATTGTACTACATTGTGATGTTGTAGTGAAAGCTGATTCCTATGATGAAAGCTGTCAAGTTTAGTAGTCAGTTTATTTTTCCCATCCTTACCTTTGGTCATGAACTTTGGGTAATAACTGAAAGATTGAAATCACAGATGCAGGTGGCAGAAATGATGTTATTGTGTAAGGTTGCTGGGCTCACTCTCCAAGACAGAATGAGGAAGTCAGCAGTCTGAGAGGATCTTGGAGTAGAGCTGCTGCTCCTCAGGATTGAGATGAGCCTGATGAGGTGTTTGGGCATGTAATGAGGATGCCCACTGGCCCCTCCTGCAGGAGGTGCAGTGGGCAGAGCTTCTTGGGTGGAGGACCTGGGCATACCCCAGACATGCTGAAGAGTATGTCACTCATTTGACGTGGAAACAGTTTAGCATCCTCCAGGAGGAACTGGAGATCATTACCGGCATTAGCCAAGTATCGTCTGCCTTCTGTAGCTTGCTCTTATCCTGATCCTAACCAGGATAATTGCTTTGAAATAAGTAGGTAGCCTGAAATATTTTTTTCAGTTATCATTTTTGAATTGTAACTGACAATGGATTTCACAGCTTATCAACATTGTTTGTATTACTACATTATAGCACAAAATGTGGTAGTGTTAGATCTTAATAGACAATACTGAAGCAATGTCAGTCACTTTTGTCATTCAGAATTATGAAGACTTTTGTACTGATCTTATATCCTGTAGTACTGTGTAGTATGTGCACAAAATTATTTCACAATACATGATTTGATCACTGTGGAAATGGTAGCAGTACTGTACATTTTACTGGTTTTGTGATTTCTTGCTGTGTTTGTACACTGTTTCATTCAAGTAAATTTTTTTTTTTTTTTTTTTTGCTGTGGATCTGATACAAATGTGTTCTCATTTTCAGGAATCTAGAAGCTCCAGACTGTCCTGTATACTCTGTCAAAGCTCACAAGGAAATAATAAACTGCATAGATGGTGTAGCAGGGTTAGGAATTGGTGAAGGAGCTCCTGAAATTGTGACAGGGAGCAGAGATGGTAAGTAACCTTAAACTAAGAGAATCACAGAAACTGTCTGCAGATGAGAACTACTAAACTTTCGTAGTCCACGTATTTCCTTCTTAAGCTGCAATTTATTGTTTTTTCTTACACCCTTATACTTTTTTATATCTTTTTTGTACTTGTTTTAATTCCTCCTTTTTCTTAATATGTTCTTCTATTAAAAAAATCAGGTTTTATAGTCTAGCACTGGACAGAGACATTATTATTTTGTAAAATAAACAGAACACATTTCAGTGTCACATCTTATTGTTTTGTAAATGGATTACAGTTGTACTAGGCCTAATGAGTACTAATATTTTTTGCCCTTCTCTGTGATGATCATCAGTCGCCTGTCAGTTGACTATGGCCTATCATTCACCAGGAGCGAGAGCCAACTGAGGAGGCTGTCAGATATTGGGGTTTTTATACTTTTATCCCTACCTTCAGTACTCATGCCCAGTAACACACTTCAGAATTGGCATACAGTGGGCATCAATAAGAACTGCACAGACACTGTGTGCCCCTGACACACACCTCAGTCCCTCACAACTGAAGGTAAGTGAGCTAGCAGTGCTATGTCACTCTTTCTTTGCCCCTGTCATCTCCTGTAAGCTCCTGTGATGTTAGTTGAACATGAGTTGCTTGGGTTGTAGTCAGGGCTTTATTCCTTTACCCCAAAGGAGCTGGCTGATGAGTAGTAATGCTTGACACACACATTTATGTATTTGTGCAGCATTATGATCTCAATAAGTTCCACCAGTAAGTAGTGAAAAGAATGTTCCTGATGATCTGTTTCTTGAAGATTAATAGTAAGTCATTTCAAAAGTTAGCATTAAATTGCATTGAAAATACTGTCAAGCTAAATGTTAAACCATTGGACAAGAGGAGTATTGATTTTCATTAATGTCTAATAGGGATGTAACTTGCAGGTTTAATCAGAATATATCCGTTTGATTTTTCATTATTCAAACTTCAACATTCTGAGACTTCTTTATCAGTGCTGAGAGAGTCCAGAACCATTTCTAAGGCTCGCTAACCTATGATTTCTGTTACAGAGCTGCTGATTTAGTTCCTGGGATTTTTTTTTTGCTTGCTGTACCTGGGACTTTTTTTTTTCAGTATTTTAAGGCTGCAGTGAATTTAAACGATGGTCAAGTATGTTCCTTGAGAAGTTTTAGTGATGTTTGTATTTGGGACTGGTGTTATAGTCCCTGTGACTGTTGTGATAGTGTTGCAGCATTACAAGGTTTCAGGTGATCCCGGAGTATGGATGTGTGTGATCTCAGAAAAACCCTAGTCAGTGTGGTTTCCTTGGTACCTTTAACAGACAGCCTTCTTGTTTTGGTGTTTGAGACAGATGTTACAGAATTTCTGGTTACATCAACTTCAGACTATGAGTGTGTGGTCAAGGTGAACTTATTGACATGGGGACTTGTGTACCTGATGCATATTACTAACGTCTGCTGTAGTTGTTAACTTATAGATTGAGTTTTATTTATTTTTGAATAGCTGCTGACAAGGAATCCAGTTTTTGTTTTTGCAGTGTGTGTGACTTCAATTTACTTTTATGTTGTTTTTTTTTTTTTTAACTTTTGTTATTTTCGTTTAATGAGATTATATACTCATGCACATGCTCAGACATTTTGAGAGGGGCTCTTGACCCCCGTTGATTGTGAAGGTCCATCCACAACCTGTTTTCCCATTTTTACACATGGGATCGGGGTGTCACTTCAACAGTGAAAATCATCTAGAACCAAGGTTTACACCGCTGAGTGACTAGCCATGCTACTGTAGTTCTTCCACATCACATGCACACATGTAGTAACCTTTATTCTTGTGTTCATTGATTGATATACACAATGCTGATGAAATCTTCAAGTAGCATTATGCCTTCACAACCATCAGTAATATGTAGACTACACCTTCTTTGAACTGTAATTATCACTGCATATCAATTTTGTAAAATGCCTTTATTGTATAATTATTTTTCATCTTTGTAAAATATTTTTCTATTGTCTATCTTTATTTATATTTTCAATTGTTAAACTTTGTGGAGCTTTTCTCTCCGGCCTCAGCTGAAAATGGAGTCCCAACCCAGTTGGACTTTCCCGGTCAACAAATGTCAAATAAGTAAATAAATAAATAAATGTACACTCACATCTGTGGGCAAGAGTGTCCAGTCCACATACTGCTTGTCTTTGGAATGTGGAAAGAAAGCAGAGTACCTTGAGGAAACACATGCAAACACAGGGGGGCATGCAGACTCTGCACAGAAGGCACCCCAGCCAAGAATTGAACCAAGGTACCTCTTGCTGTGAGATGACAATGCTATCCACTGTACCACTCTGCCACACCCCATTGGTCCTGAGACTGAGGAACAGAACCATGACTATAGATTCCAGATGTCCTCACCTTTGTCCTGTGACACAGTGAAGCCAATCAACATATAAAGAATTGTTGCCCTTCAGAAATATTCTTTCACTGATGAGAAAGCACTTCCAGTTACAAGAACTTGAGGCCTCTCCTTCCCTGAAAAGGGTTATAGAACATCTGTGACCTGCTGAGCCAGTAGCTATACTTCCAGACTAGTAGGCCTTCTTAGATGTGATTGATGCTGCCTTCTTGGAAGCACATTCCCAACCCCTCTCTGGTTCTATGACACCTGGCAGATTCTGTATGGTACAGAACCCTTACAAATTCCTCCACAAAAACTCCTTTTCATGTGCAGATATAATGTCACTGGCTTTTGATAATCAGATCCCAGGTTGCAGCAGTCTCCGTAATGACAAGTGAAAGTAATTTACTGGACAAATGTGGGGAAAAGTTTTATACTTCTGCCTGACCTAGCTCTTACATGTCAGGAGTCAATCCTGAAATGAATTATTCAAGGTACAAGACACGTCCGCAAAAAAAAAAAAAAAAAACAGTTTATTAAAGATCATGTGCAATTATTTTTCACACTTACATGCAGTCTTTCTCTCTCTTTTTTTTTTCTGGGATGACAGGATGGCTTCTTCCTCTGCAAATCCAGTTTACTGGATATTTTGTTGTTTCATTTTTACTGTTATTTCCTGCTCACAAATTTGGCTGTCCACAGACTTTTGAAGGCAGTACTTCCTGTCTTCACATCATCATGCTTGTTGTTTTGATGCAAAGTTGGATCTTTCCTACACTTTCTGCCCTAGTAGGCTGGGTCTCTTTTCTCTGTTTCTTGTATTCAGGTAAATGTCATACTATGCTGCACATGGGCTGAAAGCAGTATGCCCATTTTTAATGGAACAGGTTTTGCATCAGCATATGTTTTCCGGGCAAAATGAACTAAGAAACTCCTGGTTTAATATCAAATGGGTGATCAGACTTTGTGCAATTCACGGCACTCCCCATTCAGTAGTATTGAATGAACGAACATAGAAATGTGGAAACGCACAACAGCGAATGTACTATGGCATTCGCTGTTGTGACTTTCTACATTTTAATGCAGATCACACTATAGTGGGGATCGGAAATGTACCCTTTCCCTCACTGTAGTGTGATCTCGGAGTTTGTATATATAAGTAACAGGAGTGTGGGGGGGGTGCAGGTGGGGTTTGACCCCTGCAAAAACATTCTTTACTGTGAGTTGGTCAGTACTTAGTTGCAGAAGTGTGGTGAATGTTCGAATTGTGTTGAATTCGAGCATTCACCACTTCTGTGTTCGACATATTTGTCGGTTGCTGCTGTTTTTTTTTTTCATTTCTGTGGTTTGTCAAAATGATAATTCGCATGAAGTGCAATCACTGGAATTACTAAAACATAACATTTCAACCCTGCCAGACAGCAGCACTACCAGGGAACTAATGGATCTTATAATATCCAGCTCCCAGGTAACCAAACATTCCTTGCATTGTGTTTTGATGCCCTGGAGGCTTCCAGCAGGGCCGCAGTCACTGGCTGTATAATCAGAAGGCATGCCTGGTCAAGGGAACAGCCTTTACCAGACCAGGTTAAGTCCAAATTGTTAGATGCCCTTCTAGATAAGGACAAGCTGTTTGGCCCCAAAGCTGAGGAGATTATCAAGAAAATGGATGACAAGGCCAAGTCTATGCAGACTGTGAAGGATTTCTTGCAGGTTCAGCCTCCTAGGTTCAGCAGGAATTTTCCCACAAAGCATTGGTCCCGTCCAGAGAAAACCACGCAGGGACAGACCTACCAGACGCCAGTCACAAACCCAACAGAGATCCAGACAGTGGACCACTGCAACACCTAGGCAGGGGAGTTCTAAGCCCCCTCCCTTCTCCAAGGACTCTCTGTGACTCTGCTCCACCTGCCCCCAGAGATACTAGGAGGAAGACTTTTCCTCTTCCTCGAGAATTGGCAAGCGATCACCTCAAATCTGTGGGTCCTAAAATTATTACCAGCGGGTACAGATTCTCTTTCAAAGAAAGCCCCAGACATTCAGGCTTACCAGATGTACCCGCATAACAGAGGATAGAAGCCATCTGTCAAATACAAAAGCTTTATGCCCAAGGCACTGTATAACCTGCACCAAAGGGAACAGGCTGTAAAAGTGTTTTATTCAAGCCTGTCTATTCCAGGCTCTTTCAGCAAAAACCCTTTACATTGTTTTTCATAAAGAGAGAGTTTCCCTGTGGACTAACCCTTCTTTTTTTTTTTTTTTTTTTAACCTACAGTGGCTTCCGAAAATAACATCAACCAATCCATTTTTGCCAATTTTCTTTCCAAATTTTTCCAGTAAAGGGGAGTATATGCTTCACCTCTTCGATGTGAACAGACAAATACGTTTTTATCTTCACAGGACAAAACAGCTTAGAAAGTCAGCCCAGGTTTTTGCATCTTTCTCTCCAAATTGCCTAGGACATCCAATTTCTGAAGTTATCCTAAGTGGATTACAGACTGTATCTCATGGATTCACTCTCAGAAGGTTATGACATTACCAAAGCCTCCCCAAGCTCATTCAGCTAGATCCACTGCTACTTCAACTGCCTTTTGGTCAAGAACGTATGTTGTAGACGTTTGTGCAGCAGCTACATGGTCCAAGAATTATACCTTTGTTTCACATAAAATATTGGGCATTATATCTAGAAATAGAGCTTCCTATGGTTCAGCAATAGTCCAGAATATCCTTCCATGAGGTCCACCCAACCTCTGCCACATAAGTGAGGAAGGATGAAAAGGACAACATCAGATTTCTAAGTTATGTACTCACCATAACTAGACATCTGTGTTGTCCATTTTCATTCTTCCTCATCTCTCTCCCTTCCAACTCCATCTATTTTTCTTCTGGAAGGCCCTATTGGACTGTGTTTGGAACCTAGTGTTCCAGGTTTGAGCCCTGTCTTTTCTATCTGGCTAAATCTGTTTCTCTTCTGCTTTTGGGAAATGGAGCAGCAAACTCAATCTGAGGCAATAAGGATGGAGTAGGCATTATGGGTAGAGGGAGGAGGTTGAAAGTTGAATCTAACGTCTGGTAAATGCAGCCAAGTTGGATTTGAGGATTGGATCTGGACCCATAAATAAGGAAGAATGAAAATGGCCAACACAGATGCCTAGTTATGGTGAGTACATAACTTAGAATTATTGGTGCATGATTTGAAATAGTTTTTAGATGTGTACAAAGCTTTCAAATAAATGCACATGTTCCTGTGAAATATAATTTCTATCTGGTCTAGCACAGTTATTGTACCTTGTGGAATAATATGTAAATTCTTTCTTGCGTTCCTACTACGGAATTCACTCCTTCCATACCAAATATTTTCGTAAATTGCTTCAGAAGTTTAGCCTGTTTTGTTGTATTTCCCTTCTAGGTCTCACAGATACATCCTCACTGTTGCAAATCAAGTTCCTGTCCCCACCTGTAAATAATATTCCCTGCTAAAGCTGATTATTTGTCCCCAGATTTTCTTAAGCTACATAATAGCAGTTTTTAGGTGGAATATAACTACATGCCACCATAATCCTCTTCCATTGCTAGTAGCCACTAACTACCACAAGTCTACCATTACTATCTTTCATTCCTCTCCTTTATCACTATTGGATCTTCTCTAGCAGTTAGTGTTAGTGGTCCCCTTTTCCTTTGTCCCTGATACTCACCTGAAATATTTAGTTTATCAAATTAACATGCTCATTTTTTCCAAGTGTGTCTTTTGTAGCATTGCTATTTGCACTCTGCATTTCTTTATACAATTCAATATTATTTCCTTTTTGTCTGTAGATGTGAGTCCATTCACATTCCAAAATAATGTTTGGTGTAGCCATTATGATTAGGTTATTATTCCTGCCTATTATATGTGACAGATTTTGTAAATGTCTGTTTCCAGTTATTGTGTTACATGCACCCACTAATGTTTGACAAATTGATGTTTTACACACTTGTTTTTTTTGTCATTTCCATTTGAACCTGTGTAACATTTTACAGGACTTTTTATTATGTGAACTATTTTCCCAAACGGACAACTGTTCACACAGGCAAAACCTAACCTAAAATTAAGGCCATCAGTGCTAAGACTCATGACATAGTCTGGGTTTTTTCTTACAAGTATTGCTACCTGTTCTTGTCTTATCTTAATTCTCCTCCCAGACGTGAAGAAGAACTTGTATGTTTTCAGAAAACATACACTTTTAGCCTTAAGAAAAAGTGCACTGGCTATCTTTAAATAAAACTAAATTATACACTGTTCTAGTAAATATTTCAAAGTATTTCGTTAGCAGAAAAGATGCTATCTCTTATTCACTTTCAGTAATTTCAAATTTTATTTTTTACTGAAGTGCTTGCCCTTGTACATTTTATTTTCAGTTTCTGTTAGTAAACAGTGTCCAGACATCTCAGTTTATTGCCATCACGTTTAGTCACCTTGTTTCCATGGAAACAAAAAATCAAAATGTATCGCTGCCCTCAACTCTAATTTCTCAACTAGCACTGAATGTTTATTTGCTTAAGGGAAAGTATTATGTTTTGGCCTCTTGTTTTTTTTTTTTTTTAACCCACTCGTTCACAGAAAACTTGCCATTTGATTAAGTCAGGGGCATTAATCCAGACATTCACTCATGCAAACGTAAAAGAAAACATCTCAGTTCTACATATATTATAATCGATACACTTTTGCAACCAATCCTCCAGCCCAGCAACCCAAGATTAAAACCTATTGACTTAAACATGCCACTTAAGCCTGAAAGTTGGTTCCACACCCCCTCCTCGCTCCTCCCCCCTATCCCACAATGCTAGGGAATTACCTTTAGATCTCGCTTTTTGCTGCACAGCATCGGAGACGTGTTGCTTCACCCGGCTTCAGGTTATGTAGGAAACAGTTTAAAAAGTTGAGTTAAAATTTCTTTCCTCCTAGTTTTCCTTTACTTAAAGGTCTTTTATCCAAGAGGTCACCGTCCGTCAGCGTCCAGGTCTCCGCCATCCGCTCATTCGCCCAGCATCCTGCTGTCTGTCATAACTCTAACTCTCATCATGATTTCATTTGGGTTTTCGGATCATGAGAGGTCATGATGGTAGTGAGTAAAGTGAGAGTCGAGGCACTCCCAAATGCTTTCAGAGCCCACCATCAGTGACTTTGACCCTATATTCTCAAATTCTCCTCCTCGACTCCTTTGCTCGAGCTCGGGCGGCGAACCCGAGAGACTGGTAGCGTTGGAGCCGATACAATTGTCTTCCAACTCCACAGTCGGGTTCCTTCCATCCCTCTTCGTCGTGCCTCAGGTTAGGTCTACTCACCCTCATCCTGACCGCAGAGAGGAGCAGCTCCTCAAGAACTGAATTGGCAGTGCCCCTAAGAGAAGAGAGAGAGCAAGAGGAAGCACATACTACCACCTGAGTCTGTCACCTCTGACACAATTAGGAGGATTCAGGTTCCCTCAAGGGCGAGTGAGATGATAGGATCCTACAGCTGCGGGTTGGTTTTCAGGATAAGATGAAGCTCACAGCTCCTAAATTCTATAGCTAACTCTCCCATCCATCCTCTCTCCATATGATGGAGGGATGGAGAGCCAGAGGACAGGAGGTGTGTGGCTTTACGCAGCATGCCTGGATGCGGTTATCTGATCGGGTGGGGGGCATTATCAGCAGAGAACTGTCCAGCATGGCAACCAAAAAGACAAAATGCTTGCATATATAAATGTTCTAGAGATGAGAGTGCTTTAGCGTTGGTAAGCCCTCCAACTCTCTCCCTTGGGACGTTGAGCAGATCCTCATGCCTCACGAAAGTGGTCTCTGAAAGATTCTATTGTGGATCCCAAAACAGCAAGTGCAAAGATTATTTCACCCTCCACTAATCTCTCAGAAAGCTATCAAGCAGAAGGCCTCAGGCCTCATTACTGGCCTCGACAGGTTGCAGGTTTGGTTCCCTTCTACATCAATTTCTGTTGAGCAACCCTGGCATCCTGACCTAGGACCAGATCTTTGATCCTTTCGGGGTCAGTCTACATCCTCAACATGGCTCTAACCTCTCACTGCTTGGTTCCTCTTCCTCCTCCTACCTTAGCCAGGCTTCCTCAAATATCTCACACTGTTGAGATATTTTAAATAGCTTCACATAAATCTTCCACTCAAAAATTTATCTTAGTAAGTGGAAAATGGTTCTTGATTCTCAGCTGAACCTTCATGCAGGTTCATCTCCTCTCTCTACTCAAAGTTCAATTGGCAGCTATATCTAACTTTCATGTGGGCATTTCAGAGTCTGCCATCATGTCCCACAAGCTTTAGACCTTCTATAAGAAATCCTCTCTCCTTCTGGGACCTTAATTTTAGTTCTCAGTTCTTTGATTCTCCCAGGTATCACTATCTAGATGGGCTACATCTCTGATTTCCATTGTTTATGAAATTAGACACCAAAGTGACCTCTTCTTCTACCTCTTTGTTAATAGGTATATGCTCTGCTGCTGCATATTTCCTGGATCAGGCTTCAGGTCACGTAAGAACATAACTTCTATTTTTATCTGACCTTTCTTCTATTTTTACATTTTAATGCATGTACTACTTAAAACTAAAAAAAGGTAGAGAAGAAGAAAAGTACCTGTTCTATACTTTAGTATCTTTATTGCATACAGCAGTCACGGAAAAAAAAAAAAACTTTACCATAAAAAAATGCAATTTATGTCATAAAAATATTTTGTACAAATGCTGTTAAAAATGTTTACTTATGGTTAAGTTTTTCCTGGTTCTCCCTCCTTTTTTTCATTTTAGTGCCCTTTCAAACATTAATGACATGAAGCAGAGCATATGTCTGTCAGTCCCCCTAATGAGTTTAACAGAGTCAACAAAAATCCAGTCTTTCTTAGCCACTTTTTCTTGTAAAGTCATACTTCACAAATGTGATTGATGCTTTATAATCAATTCACTTCAGATTGATGCCCTTCTTCCTATTCATCTCCATCTCTCAGCTCCAGGTTCCGATTTATGTCCAAGGTACTCATGACTCCTCTAATCAAATCCTGTGATTTTTTTTCTGTCTCTCAAACATTTTCCTTTGGGACATTGAAAAAGTTTCACTGGCAAAGTCTCTCTGTGAACTTTACCATGAGAGACAGTCCCCTTCTATTTGATGGCTCACCCCTTGATGAACAAACTTTTGTATTTCTCCCTTAGCCTGTTTGCATCAAAATTACTTTGATCCTCTAGGAAAAAATGTTTTGAAGACAGATGGAAACATCAGCTTGAATCTCACACGTCTGTTGATATTCCCTGATTGCTGCGATAAGTTGTTTCCCTCCTGCCTGGTATACAGTGAATAATTATTTTCTATAAATACTCTACTTCTCCAGTTTTTAGTACTTTGCCCTTTTGCAGTAGTTTTCTCAGGATCAACTCTTTCTGTTGGTATGATTGCATCTGTACTAAGGTAGGTCTTGGCTGCTTTCTCATGACCAGGTTTGAAATTGCACACAATGTGCCCTTTCAATGTACACATTCTGCTGTGGAATACAAGTCCATTTACTTACTTTTACTTTAATAAAATTAATAGTGTGTCCCTCCCAGTTTGTCTGGTACAGCAGAAAAATCTCAAGTTTTCTGTATGTGCTGCGTCTTCCAACGCTACTATTTTTGAAAAATATTTTTATTATTTATTTGTCTTTGTTTACCAGGAAAGTCCAACTGGGTAATACTCATTTTCAGAGGAGGCCTAGAGAGAAAAACTCTGTTTGCTTACATTGCATTATGCTAAGTTCCAGTTAAACACAGAGCAGGTACATTTCTGTTTACCTTTATACACATACAGTAGTTACATTTATACATCCTATGATTTTGCAGAGATAGAAGTTACTAAAGAGAAAGCCCACATGCAACTTATTGGATTATACAGGCAGCAGTTATGTATAAAAATTATGTAATTTCAGTGAGAGGTTGAAAGTATTCTGTTTAAGGGGAGTGTTTGGAGAGTATCATATGGTGAGCATAAAGTCTTAACCTGGTGATGAGCATGTGCAAGACCAGGATTGTTTAAGATGTTTAACTCATTCACTCTAGAGCAGCTCAGAAAATGCTGCCTGCTTACTTCCACCATAGGAACAACAGTGCAGCTTGAGCTCATTTTCAGAAAATCCATTTGTAATATCATACAGAAAACAAATGTTCATAACTCTTTAAATATAAGAGCTAGACTAAAACTGTAAATGCAAAAGTTGTTCATCAGACACCGACTTTTCCAACAGTGTAAATGTTGATAGTGTGTATCTAAGTCATTATTACATATTTTCCAAGGAATGCTGATATTGTGCATATTCTTTACCTTTTTGGAAAAAACAAATCACAATGTTTTGGTCAATGTACCATGTAGAGCCATACAATTTGTATTTAATGTGTTTGTGTGAATGTCAGCTTTAAAATGATACCTTAACCATTTACGGAGATATTCACAGAAATCTGATTAATATCATATTTCTCATAATTCATAAATAAAGCATAATATCTCATCACCTGTAACAGACAGAGGCTACATATCAGAGTATAAGTTGTGTGGCTCAATGGCAGCTTCAGAATGATGCATGATTTGTGTCATCACCATGCTCCCTTGCAGAGATATGGGCATAATAATAAAAAGTATTGGAATGTATAATTTTCATAATCCTACAAGACTAAACAAACTGTGATATCTGTACATGTGTACAGCACACAGACACAGTTCTTTTACCATGTTAGTACTATTAATACTGTCTTCAAAATGAGGTATTACTTCGCACATTGACATGCTCCCTTGCAAAGTTATTTACCAAAATATAAAAACATTTTATAATTCCATAACCTAAGTCCTAAACAAACTTTGATATTTGTACATGTGTACAACACACAGACATGGTTCTTTTACCATGTTGGAACTATTAATACTCTCTTCAAAATGAGGTATTACATAGCAGACTGACATGCTCCCTTGCAAAGTTATTTACCAAATTTTGAAAAAGTCATAAATTCCATAACCCTAGTTCTAAACAAACTTTGATATATGTACATGTGTACTACATACAGACACAGTTCTTTTACCATGTTGGAACTATTAATACTTTCTTCAAAATGAGGTATTACTCAGCACATTGACATGCTCCCTTGCAAAGTTATTTACCAAAATATGAAAAAAATAATCATAATTTACATAACATAAGCCCTAAACAAACTGTGATATATGTATATGTGTACAGTGCAAGGCCACATTTTTTACCGCGTTGTAAGGACTAATACTGTCTTAAAAATGAGGTATTAGCATGTTGACATCTTTCCTTAGCTATGTCATTCACTAAAATATGAAACAATATCATCATTTTCATAACCTTAGTCCTAAAAAGTACTTTTCCCATTTTGTAAGTACTAATACTGTTTTCAAAATGCGGTCTTAGTCAGCATGATGATATGTTTCCTAGCAAAATGATTTACCAAAAAATGAAAATTATAATTTTCATGGCCTAAATCATATACACTTTGTGATATCTGTACGTGTACAGTGCACAGATTCTTTTACCATTTTGCAAGTACTGTTACTGTCTTCAAAAAGTGGGTCTTATACAGCATGTTAACATGTTCCCTACCCCAGTTATTAGCTAAAATGTGAAAAAATATAATAATTTTCATAACTTTAGCTATAAATAAAATGTGATATCTATACATATGCGCAGCATACAAAGTTCTTTTACCATCTTGCAAATACTAATACTGTCTTCAAAATGCAGTCATAGTCAACATGGTGAAATGATTCCTACCACAACTATTTACCAAATTATAAAAACATATAATACATTTCATGACCTGAGTCATAAACAAACTGAGTTAGCTGATGATTTCTTTCCCTACCATACCTACCAATCAGGAAAACCCTAACTGACTATTAGAGTGGTGTGGGTACAAATCGTGGTAAACAAAAACATTCTTGCTCTAGCCAAAATACTGCATGATTGGATACTGACAAGGGGATACAGAAAGGGACACCTGTAAAGAAAAAAAAAGTCAGCTCAGGACTGCCACTCTACTAATGAAACCTGGACAGGTATGGGGCTTCAGTGGCACTCAAGGGCACCTGAAGTGTCCCATACCAGTGCTGACTACCCACTCAGACTGCTGATACCAGCACTGTCTCATGATTTACTTCTGTGTCAGCAGTCGTCCTTACCTCTCCATTTTCCATTTCCATCTGTCCTCTCAGTAATGGATATAAGGAATCAAAGTGGGAACTAACCTAAAATGACTCTTGCCCTGATCTAAATACATTTACTTTATCTGAAGGGATGGAGAGTGACAGGAGAGTAATTCACAAAAAATATGAAACATATAACCACAATAGATACATTTATCCGTGTCTTACAATAAAAATAATGGGAAAAAAAGAAAGAAATTGGGGGAGACTTCTGCATGACTCCTCAATGACAGAAACCAAAATCTGGCATGTGCATTCAACAATGTGATAATGACAGCTAGTAATGTGAATAGCAGTGACAGCTGCTGAGGGTTTTACCTGACAAGTGATAATGACTCAGTGTTATATTCTAACTGCACACATTGTCAATTAATAATGTGATAATGACTTGCATTTCATTACTACAAGGTTCCTCATGCTCAGACAAAGGTGACAATTGCTGCACATAACCTGTTGAGCAGAGACATTCATTACATTCCTGGTGCAGGTGTAATGTAGGACTGAGTCATTGCCATCTGTTAGAGAAAGACCAGAGTAAATTAATAAAAGTAGTATGACACATATATTATTGAGCCCTTCCTTTCACCTAAATTCTACACATGACAGACAAAGCCATGAATATTGTTCAAAATATATGGTTGCTCCGTGCCATAATTAGTGTACAAGTAATAAAATTTATCTCACTGACCATCCCGCTGATTAGAATCAGTCACACAAATAACAAAGTCAGAAATATCTAAACTATCTGGTTGATCCATGTAAGAATTAGTCCAAAATAAAACTAACTTTTATCTCACTGAACCATCCATCTGATTAGAATTAGATGCATAAGTGACAAAGGCAGAAATATTGTTCCAAATATTTGGTTGATCAATGTCGCAATTAGTGTAAAATCATTAATAACATACTGTTGTCAATGGCTTGACTTTGACCCAGGGAACCCAGGTTCCATGAGTAGCCAGGGCATCTCTGCAAAAGCACTCCCGTGACCACCAAATGAAACATTTCTCCCAACAATCCCTTTTGCACTCTATGTATGCACAAGCACTCCTCTGACCACCACATAAAATATTTCCCCCAACAATCCCTTCTGCAATCTGTCTGGGTATGCACAAGCACTCCCCTGATCACTAAGTGAGATATATCCAGTAATGATCCTTTCTGCAGTCCGTCCATGTATGCACATGAACTCCCCTGAGCACAAACTAAACCATTTCCACCAGTGATCCCTTCTGCAGTCTGTCCAGGGATGCACAGGCACTCTACTGACCACAAACTGAAACATTTTCCCCAGAGATCCCATCTGCAGTCTATCTGGAAAAACATTTCCCTCACTGTTCCTGTCTGTAGTCTGTCCAGGTGTGCACAAACATCCCACAGACAACCAAGTGAAACATTTCCTGAAACTATATCTTCTTCAGTCTGTCCAAGTGTGCATAAGCATTCCTCTGACCACCAACTGAACCATTCCCCCACCAATCTTGTCCGCAGTCTGTCTAGGTGTGCAGAAGCACCCCCTTGATCCCCACCCCCAATTATCCCCTTTGCAGTATGTCCAGGTATGCACAAGCACTCTGCTGACCAAATTAAGCATTTTTACCAAGGAGCCCTTCTGCAGTCTCTCCAGGTATGCACAAATACCCCCCCTTACCAAAAAAATGAAACATTTTCCACCACACTACCTTATGTAGTCTGTCCATTGTATGCACAACCACTCCCCTGACTACAAAATGAAACATTTCCTGTGAGGATCCTGTTTGCAGTGTGTCCAGGTATGCACAAGCACTCCCCTGACCACTAAATGAAATATTTCCCCCAGCGATCCCTGTCTGTCTAGTTATGCATAATCACTGTCCTGACACCAAATTAACATTTCCCACAGAGATCCTTTCTGCAGTTTGTCCAGGTATTCATAGTCGCTCTTCTGACCACCAAATGAAACATTTCCTCCAGTGATACCTTCAGCAGTTTGTTCAGCTATGCACAACTTCTCCCCTAACTAGCAATGTATTTTCAGTCACTGGAATATGTCACAACCAAAAATACATAAAATGACTAAGGAAAAGAGAGTTGATGATGATAGTGATTTTTTACTGAAAAACAAAAAAGATCACCAGTGGTACAGCTCCATCCAGCTTGTATCCAGGGCCCCTGCGTACATCCAGAATTCAAGTCACAGGATGAAAAATTACAGAAACAGAAAGAGAGATGCAAGGAGATTAGCTGACCCCTACATGAGAGTATCAAGCAGTCTTCACTTTGTTCTTGTTGCACAGTCAAAGCAGTTGTTATATAGCTGCTTCTACTGGAGTAACAGTTTTTGCATTGGCATGCATTTCCTGAAGGTTATAAGGTCTGAAACCCAAATCCACCCTTCCATCCATAGCCCCTTTTCCCATTTTTGGACATGGAGTTGGGGTGTCACTGCATCAGTGACAATCACCTAGAGCCAAGGTTCACACCACCAGGTGGCTAGCCCTGCCATAGAAACCCAAACGTGTGTCATGGTTTACTGACTACAGCCCTCGGTTACTTGCAGCAGATTCCAAATTTAATGCTAAACAGGAGAAACATATGAAGCAAATTCAAGGACAATCTGTCATCTCTAAAATGCAGAACAGTACCACCACCCCTCCCCCCAGTGAGGAATAAATGGGAAACCGTGGAGTACTCAGTAAGGACTTCATTTAAGAAGCTTACACCATGGTTGACATGTGGTGTTCTATGCTTGCAAAAAGTTATTTTGATGAATTCTGATTTTAATATTTTCCATAGATGTTTGTTACATGCATTCAGTGTTAATATGTTTTGAAACGGACCTTTTCATTGTGAGACATTGAGGAACATGTAACTTAATAGTCAAAAATGAGGAATACTCTAATGGGTGCAGCTAAGATGCGTGTGTGTGTGTTTGTAAACTGAAGCTTATTTTATGACAGTGTATACATTACAGAAACAGTCTACAATTTTTATGTATTACTTATAGAAACTGCTATGGGCTAACTGTGGCATTGCCCTTATTTTGTACAGTATATGCCTAATGTTTCATGGTAAAAATTGGTTGGTGAGCAATATTAACATCATTTCCTTCAGCTGACTGTGTCATAATGGTAGGCTTCAGAACTCTTGGACCCATAGTATATGATGTTCCTGCCTAGCTGCATTTTTTCCTCTTAGACTCTTTTTTTCTGACTTAGAATTTATTTTTGTGGTTTGTGGAGAAACCCGTATGTGATAACTTTTGTCAGGAACCGAGAAGTAGTGTTCTATAGCTGTGGCATTGCAAGTTTTCCTGTCTTACCAGTTTCAGCTGCATTACAGTAATTTAAGCCCAAACGCAGTAACGCGAACATTTTGTTGCATGCCAAACACCCGTCCGTGTAAAAAAAAAAAAAAAAAATAGATAATCAGCTTCTGACATTCCGCTCCTTCACACACAAGAAATTATTAGTAAGCAACAAATGTTCCGACCTACGGAATCAACAGATACAGACCTGCCTTCAAATCATGGGCAAAGTAAACATTAAATGACACCTAACCCATTAAATAGGATTTGTCCCATCATCATTTTTTTACCTGACAGAACCGATGACAGTAAATCCCATCACATGTAATGCATCCCTGCTAGCTGTCCAGTAAGCTTTCCAGTTCTTCACGGAGCCTTCTGCCTCCTGTTCACTCTCCTCTTCTGCTAGCTCCGACCTGCATGTAAGATAAGACCTAGATTAATATTAGGCTAACTGCCCTTGTGGGACATTTTAAGCCGAGTCAGTCAGTTATCCCATTACTAAAAAAAATAAGGTGCTCCACAACCAGCCTGCTGATATTTAAAAGCAATAGCAACAGTTACTGGGGAATAACTATCTAGCTTAAAAGATCACTGCCAGTGACAGGAATTGTTTTATGCTCGTAAGCACATTACCGGAACATAACTTCAGAAGACAAAAAAAGTACAAAGGAGAATCAGTAAGTCCAGATAGAACACTAGCAAAGCAGCTGCAATGAACGAAAGAAAAAAAATGACTTGTTCTTAGAAGGCATACACAAGTGAGAGGAATTGCTATCTGTACAAATGTTTATCGCTGTATGCAGCAGAGTGTGTGAAAGGAAAGCAGTCGCCTCTGTGATTTATATTTCTGTAGTCCATAGTAAACGACAGGAGTATGCCCTGGACCTACATCAGTCAACAAAAAAGTACTGGGACTTCTGCTTAAAAAGTCACAGTAAGCATGTAGCTGGTGCATAGGGGCAAACATTTTAAAATAAGTGAAATAAGTAAGCAGCCAAAGTGTACAGACAAAATAATGCACACCCAAGTATTTATAGCTGTCTGGTCAAATGTGGAGTGCAATTACTAAAAGTTAGTAACCGCTTGCTAATGCATTCAATTAAGCACTCAAAGCATGGTTGAATTAATATGATTGTGTTGTTTACTATAAATATTATTAGATGAAATTAGGTTGGGGTGGAGGTGTTGTGCAAGTGGTGGCTTGGATTGCAAGAATCCGATTGGCTTCCACCACTTGCATTATCAACTACTTTTTACGTGGATTTTCTACTAAAAGTTTAATGTGACCTTAATGTAAAAACACTCTGAATCGTAACTATATAAGATAAATTACAAGTTCAGTTACAATTTTAGCGTGTTTTACATTAAGCGCAACTACAAATCTGCAACTGCAGTTTCTCACACTTGTGGAAGGCACTTGGGGGAAACAGCTTGCAATTCATATCGTCTCATGGCGCGCTCGGATGTAAGCACAGAGGTGCCATGAGAAGGTACTCGGGCTTAATGAGTTAAGCAGTGGTTTAAAACTATTGAGTTTGTTGGAAGAGTTTTATTTGTGTGGGGATACTATTCCAGAGTTTAGCAACATATAGGGAGTAGAGTGCATCTCCTGCAACATTATCTGACTTATTTGTGAATAGTAAGAATTTGTTACTAGAATAGACGTCCCCTGCAGTAATAAGTTTTGTAGTGCAGGGCATTTTTCTTGATGATGAATGAGTTTGTGTGCTATAGTTAGTTGTGAATTTGTTAGGTAGTTATGTAGTTCAAACCGGTTTAATTGCTTCAGCTATGACCATGGTGGGTCTTAATGAGGGTAATCGGTGGCAAATTTAGTGATTTTATTGTAGCAGGAAGTAAGTTTCTTTGTATATTAAGTATGTTAGGATAGGAGTGGTGAATAAGAGAGTTGACAATAAGAAGGTGGTGGCTAGAGTTTTTTCCTGCAGTATCTTTAAGAAATCATTGAGCTTATAAAGATAACTTAGTTTCTGGAGTGTAGATTTAATGGTGTGCAGTATATGCTGGTCATATTTGTGATTGTCATCTATTATAACATCTGGAAGTTTACTGTGAGTTACAGTTTCATTTACAGTATTATTTGCTGACTTTATTGTAAAAGATTCCTTTTTATTTTGACAAATTTTAGAGGTACAAAGCATTAACTTAGTATTCCTGGAGTTAAGAAGGAGGTTTGATTCTTTGAACCAGGTTTCTACAGAGGAGAAAGATTTTGGGGTAATGTCTTGGAACCTATTTATTGTTGAGGCCACAAATATTAATGTTGAGTCATCTGCATACTGAACTAACCTAGCATTGTGAGTGGAGGTGTGGAGATTATTAATATATTAAATAGGAGAGGACCCAGGATGGAGCCCTGTCGGACACCTGTAGTAACTGGTTGTAAGGATGAGTAGGTTTGTTGCCATTTAACAGTTTGTTGCCTTCCACATAGGTAATTAAGAAACCATGACAAGGAGTATTGTGAAATTCTTATTGAGGAGAGTCTAATGAGCATTTGCTGGTGTGAGACTGTATAAAATGCCTTTGACAAGTAAAAGAACAAGGTGGAAGCAATCAGACTCATACTCAGTCTGCTTTTTCTTCATTGCTACCTCTGATTTTTTTTTTTTAGGTTTCATCAGTCCATCTGTATAACTATTTAAAGCTTCTTCCATTTTTTCCAGCCTTTTTTGTTTGAGTTGATGTATTCCTTCAATGTTTCATGTATTTCAATAAACTCTGAGCACATTTGACTTATTTTTTCCTTCTAAATTACTGGAAGCCATCTCTCTTGTACCAAAGCTGGAGCTTGAACTGCTTTTTGCTGAACAGCTGCAGGATTCTTACCCAACAGTGTTTTCTCTTGAACTTTTCTGGTTGGTTTTCTTTCAAGTTCTCTAAATTTCTTCTTTGTTGGCATCTAGGCAGTGTACTTACTAGCCAGTGACTGAATTTTACCCCAAAATAGTTCAAATGGCACTCCAACTTTCCCAGTGTGAAAACAGAAACTGAAAAAAAATAAATTAAGATGTTAATTGGTATGCTGCCATCTCAGAAGTGAACTTTACCCATTCTTATCACATCTTCCCTTTTAGGCCACTGATGTATCTTCACTATTACAAATCCACATTCCATTCCCAAACCATAAATATTCCCTGCTGAAAGCGTATTATTTCTCAGAAAATTCTGCTAAGCTCCATAACAGTAGTTTTAGGAGTATAAATACATGCCAGTATAATCCTTCTCTGCAAGTAACCCCTTTCTACCACAAATCCACCATTGTTGTCATTTTGCCCCTTTTCTAATAGTATTGGGAACCCTCTTACAATCAGCATTATTAGTTTCCTTTTCTTTTGTCCCTGATATTCTGCTGAATGTCTACCCTTAAATCCTTTCTTTATCAAGTTTACATTTTCATTTCTATCCAAATGTATCTCCTGTAACATTATTTTAACTCTGTGCTTCTTAATATACTTTAGTACTCTATTTTTTGTCTGTACCTCTTGGGCAGTTTGCATTCCATGTTGATGTTGATAAAGCAGCCATTTTAGTAGAAACTATTATTCCCACATATTATGCATGACAGTTCTTTTGAATATATGTTTCCATTTGTACCTTATGTGCACACACAAATGTTTCGCATGTTGAACTTATTGTTCTTTTTCTTATCTCCATTTCAACAAATGACACCTTTTCCCTGACTTTTACTCAAATAAAAGCAGTAAAGAAAAGTAAATAAATAAATACATATATATATATATATATATATATATATATATATATATATACACACAGACATAGATACATTGAAAAACTTCCTCTTTTAACTCACAGCAGGCACACAAAATACAAAACTATATACATGTAAGAAAGGAAAAGGAAGTTTACTCCTCCAGATAGGAGCAGCTGCCACAAATTGGTGGTTGTACCCATAGGCATTGACTATTCTAATGTTAATGTTAACCATGCTAAAGTACATGTTAGAACCTGTGTTCCATCTAGCATAGATTATTTTGTCACTGTTCCCCACCCAGGTGTGAAAAACAACTTGCATTCTTTAAGGAAACATTAACTTTTTAGAATGAAAAAAATTACACTAACTAACCTTAAATAAGTAAACTAAATTGTGCAGTATTATATTTAATACAGTAAAGTACTCAGGCTGATGGGGAGACAAGTATTTGTATAACTACGTATATCCCATGGTTTAGACTTCATTTTATACTTTTCATTTCACTAAATTGTTGTAAAAATTAATCGCATTGTACATCATAGATTTCGCTCAAATCACACTTTTTCGCTTAACTACTTGCCAGTATACCTTTTAAAGGTTCATAACAGGACCTCAGATTTCAGTGGTAACACACTTTTCCAACTTCTTATGATTAATAGCCTGCAACCGCAGCTTGCTTGTCTTTAGACGAAAAGCAGATGCTAATGGGGGAAAAAACGCTAGTTTAATTATTTATTATTCTTTTAATGACAGGGTGTTAATCCTGTCCACACATACCTTTTATTCACGACCACGACCAAGCAGCAAGGAGTAAAATACAACATACAGACATTATGCACATTACACTTGGAGATGCAAGTATACACAACTCTTACTATTAGACGTTTCTTAATGTTAATTAGTAAGTATTAAGCTACAAGACTAGCTACATTATGATTTAGTACATACATCTTAGTAAATGAATAGTCAGATCATTTTTGCAAGTTATTATTTTTATGTTAACCAGTGTCTCAAAAACAAGTAAGGGACTATTATTGTTTCATGTTTCTTGTCATCTTACACTGTTGTAATACTTTTTGCTTTAAGCAGTTGACAGTGCTTTGTTTTTAAGTATGAACATTAATCTAAACATTCAACTCCATAAAGTAAGGGGAAATAATTTTCTCTTAATTATATATGTAAAATACGATCAGTACACATTTACACCCCCCGCCACCCAATGGACAGAAGTCACAAAAATAAATTGACTTTTTTCTGGACTTTCTTAACTTGTTACTATGTAAAACCAGGTACGATACAACTAAGAAAAAGTAGTTTCCTACTTTAATATCTCTTGCATATATAGCAGTCACTGATACCTCCCCTTAGCATTCTGCTCACAAAATAACATGCAGTTTGCATCAGAAAACCTTTATATAAATATCAGTGAGAACTAAACTATTTTACTTAGTCACATCTTCAGACCATTCACTGTCCTTCTGAACAGTAATGATGTAAAGTGGGATTTATAATTTACCGTTTTTCCCAACAATTTAATACCGTTATTAAATTTCCATTCTTTCATCTATTTCTTCTTGCAGAACCACAGTTCGGATGTGTAAAACTACATGTAATGGGATCGATGCTTTGTAGTTCTTCCATGTATTCACTGTTTTCACTTTTTTGTTGGTCTTTTTCCTCATCATCTCAGTCTTCCAGCACCAGTCTTTGGTATATTTCCAAGGTGCTCCTCATTTTGTAGTCAGTTCCTGGACTTTTTTCCCACTTGCTAAAGTATTTTCCTTAAGGACAGTGGAATTAGTTTAACAGGCATAGTCTTTTTTTGTGGCCTTTCTTATTATTAGAAGATACAGAAGTTGAATCACCATTAGCTTACATGCCCACTATTAGTTTTCTAAATTTTTTTTATCCTCCATAGTCTGTTTTACATCCACAAATATTTTTGATCATCCAGGGGAAAAATATTCTAAAGCTAGTAGGATATAGCAACTTGAATCTCACAACTGTCTGTCAATAGGGCAGAAAATCTCCCCAGCCCAAGCTTTTTCTTTTCTGGTTGATTTTCCTTTATTTTTTTTCAAAATTTCTTTTTTGCTGTGTACACACTAGCCAGTAAGCTAATTTTACCCCAAGTGATAATGTTTAATGGCTTTTTTGTTTTACAGGTCCTTGTTTTATTCATTTATTTATTTATTTTCATTTGTTTTGTTACAATGGGTGAGCTCTAATCAACACAGTACTCAGTCAGCTACCATCTTGGAAGTCCAAGAGGTTATTCACCCTTGAACATATGGTCACTTGGTGTTTATGTAGCCTAGTTTGCATTCACCTGATAAAACTACATGGACATTTTTTTGTCAGCTCAACATTCATAAGGTGAGCTTCCCCTTCTCCCAGAGTAACAGGAATGCACCTGAGAGGTACATCACTGATATGAAACTTAACAGTGTAGTAATCATTTGAACTTTGCTTTAAGACCAGTCATATTATTCTTGAGGATAAATAATTAACAAAATAAGTTATAGCTGACTTAATAACCAATGAGCCGTAGTCTTTAACTGTGGTTGCAACCTTTTCAAATGTCCAAAGAAGGGCATTATATCAACATGTGGCATTTTCCAGGACAAATAATTCCCACAATCACCGCAAAGGACTGGGCTTCACTCTATTACTAAAATAAAGACACACTGTTGTAGAGTTTATTTGTAATCTTTACTTTCTTTAAATAGGCTGTAGCTCTCAGTACTACAAAAAGAGGGACAGATGCTAACCCTATGTTATACTTCTGATGTCAGCATTAACTGCTCATTTAGTTTTAACTGGTTTGAAAAGTTAATGTGATGTTGGGAGTTTCATCTTCATCACCATGAGGACTAAAGCCAGTAGAAAGTATTCTACCCAGTACCTTAGACTTTTCTGGGCTTTGCAACATCTCCCTTTTACCCACAATTCTTAGCTGCTTTGAACCCCTTTCCAGATTTCTTGAGTGAAGTAATTCACATATGATGTTCCTCCAGACTTCTTGCTAGTTTTTGATGGCAAATGTATCTAGTGTCAGTTATGTTTTCTTGGCTTCTGAATGTCAGACAAGTTCTCAAGGTCTGTCCGTTCTTTTTTTTGTCCATTATTGTAATTAGTGTATTGCTATTAACTTAACTACCTCCTATCATAACTGTGGAACCATTTTGTGCATTCAAGGCTTTTGGCCTTGTCAATTTGCTAGCTGTTCACTATTAAGCATGCCTAGCTATATTGCTATAATCATGGGTAAGAAATGAGATTCCACATTTTTGTAAATGCAAGCGTGAGACAAAATTCTATCCCAAGACAAGCATGATGTTTAGAAAATCTTGGAGCATCTTAGTTCTCTGAGCAGAGTGATATATGTACTAGCTTTAAACCATCTGCCCTAAATGAACATAAGTACTGTTAAAAGGTAAAATATTACGAGCTGCACCTGCTTGTGACCAGGGCATTTCTACTTCCAAAGCCATTCTTTTGCAGATGAGGTGGATGGCAGAATCTAAGAAGGAATGTCTCATAAAAACGTAGACCTACCAAGATTTCAGAAGCTCCTAAGACTGCTAGTGATGTAATTGTGGTGGAATCTCCTCCATCTAAAACAGGCATCTGGAAGGGGCAGCTCCCCTGTAAAGAAACAGCTTTCACACTTAGGTGGTGGACAGTCTTTCATCTCTAAACCAGAGCTCCCTATCCAGATCACTCTTCTGATACATATGTTGGGTCCAGGAGGTCAGGTTCAGTCTGGCTGCAGTGTAAAAGGATGTTAAAGGTATTCTGTACCATGCAACAGTTATAGTCCTATGTCTGTTACCCCAGTAATATCTGGGCTCCAGAACACCTCTGCCTTACACTTTCAGCTGACTCCTTCCTCAGTGGGATTCCTTTGAGCCACAGGTCTCTTGAGGCCATCAAGCCGGCCATCGTTGTACGTGTTAACATCAGGAGCTCCTTCAGGCCTAATCACCTTGACAACAACAGTGCTGTTGGGCATAACTCTGCAATCTTTGCCGATTTGAAGCCAGTGCTTTATTAGACTTCAAAAGTCTTTGTCCTAGGGCTACCCTCTATCCATTTTTCTTCAGGAATAAGTATCCCATACCCAGAGTGTGTCTTCTGGTGATTGAACTCAATACCACCAACATTACCTGGGATGTTGATAACATCATCAACCTTAGGCTTCACCCTTGTCAGCCTTGGGCTGAGGGCCATTGTCTTCACCCTTAGGGTGTTTGGTTTTGATTCTTCAAGATTGACTGTCTCAGTTTCAGGTGCTGGTGATGACTTTGATAATGCAGGCTTCCTTAAACTGGCCTCACCCCTGGACAATAGATATGATAGCTTAGGGACCTTGTAATTTTGCTTTTATGACCATCTACCTTGATTTTGCCCTAGACAGAGTCACTGGAGTATCTTGGTTAGGTGTTAATACCATTTTCCCAACTCAGGCTTCTCCATCTGAGGAGTTAAATCCTCTGTGGACAGGGCATGAAGCTAATTACAAGAAGAAGCACCTGAACTCTCCAAAGAATCTCCCACCTTGAATATTGATGATGACTAAGTTTGGGTATATCCTGATTATCATGCTACTGAAGACAAGATGGCCCGAAAAAAAATGTCCAAGTTGTAGTGCATTATGTACAAGGCATTCTGGTCTTCAAAGTCTTTATCTTGAGTGGTTCAGCTAGCCGAGTAAATGCTTCAAATGCTTTCTCATTAAGTATTTAAGAACCTAGGCATTGTGACGTCTGTTCCAAAGAGACACAATAGAATCCTCTTGCTACTTAAGGATTATTCCAGCTGGCCATAAAGTCCCGTAGTGGACTTTGTTATAGTTTTGGATGCCCATAATAAAGACCCTGAACCCAAGACTAAGACTTTCCACTCATCAAATAAGGAGTCTTATACAATGGACAGAGAAGTATAGTAGTTTTTCATTCTCCAGGTTTTCCATGAGGATGTTAAACTGTATGATTCACGTTATTAGTTTCCAGAGGGAGCTCACAGATGAAACAGCCCAGTTTATGTAATGGTTGCAGGACTTGGCCCTAAAGACCATATTATAGTCTCATCTGTGTACCCCAAGAAGTATTTCCGGCCAGACTCTGTGGCTAGTCATCGGTGTCCTTGATGGTTCAGTCATAACAGCAGTCACAGGATTCAGGGTGTGTGATTATGCCTAGCTGCACCTTGCCCAGTTTGCCAAGAATGCCAGAGACAAATTTAAGAGTGTCCCCTTTGAAGGAACATTGCTATCTGGCTTGAAAGTAAAAGCTGAATTAGAAGGACAGGAGGCTAAATCCAATATACTTTCAAAAGCTAGGGTGAGATTTCAGGCTCCTGGGTGGCATTTTTCCAGGAATCACCAGAGCCCACATTAGCTATGGTTTAGGCACAATTGTCAGGGTAATTTTAGAGGCTCTGGCAAGGGTTACAGGGAGGTGCAGTGGCTTCCAGTACAGCTGCCCACCCAGGTGAAGGCTCTCAACAACCATATCTGGGGTACTGGAGCCCCTCCACCTGTGGGCCAGCATTTGGTTCCTTTTGGTCTTGCTCAGCTTTCTCCCCCCTGGAGGTAATCAGGTATTTTTGTCCCTCTACAGGGATGTATGGATGGCCATCATAGATGACGAATGAATAAGGGCCATAATTTCAAGAAGATACTTCATCACTTTCTGTCCCAACTTTAGTTACAGTCCCATTCTCCGTTATATATACCATTCTATCAAAGATCTTTTGCCTACCTTAAAAAAGAACATTCAGTGAGGTCCCACCAGACCAGAAATGGCTATGTTTTTACTTAAGGTTCTTTTTAGTTCCTCCAAAGACTCCGGCCCTTCAGTATGTCTAGAAAGAGACTTTTCAGATAGTCATGGTGCAACACATACTTCCTTGCTGGATGTGCTCGTTGAATCTCCAGGATATGTAGCTGTACATCAAAATGGCCAAGAAGACCAGGAGATTCCTCCACTTCTGCATGTGAGCCAGACATTACCAATTTTGGACACTGTTATTTGTCTTAACATAGCTTCCCAGGGTGTTCACCAAATGCATGTCTGTTCCAGTAGCAGCTGTAAGGCTTCAGGGTTTAGGATGCACCTGGCTGTAGATGACTGCCTTCTGGTAGCCTCAACAACTGACAACTTTAATGCTTCAAGGGAATTATTTGAACTGCGCTCCATGGTGTTGCTTTCCTGAGAGACTGAATTGCAGGAAACCGCTATTGATGTGATCCCTCTAACATCATGGAAGTACTTATTTTTAAGGTAGTAAAGGCTTTTGTTGCATGCCAGTATGTATTTTTTTAACTATTTTACCAAGTTTTTTGTTCTTGTGAGCTAATGTGAATGTGGAGTGTTCTAAGCAATTATTTGCTGGTAATTAACTAGCTTTCAGAGTTTCATTTCTGTTTTCTTTTATCACTTTTTGCTTACTATAATTTTTGCTGCATTGTTCAGCTCTGCTGCTATTTGAGCTGAGCTGCATGATGATGTTCCTGAGAGTCTGAATTACTGGAAGATATTACTGATTTGATCCCTCCAACACCAGGGAAGTGCCTTTTTAAGCTAATATTGATGCTTGTGTTGCCTGACAATATTTTTTTGTTTGGAACTGTTCTAGCAATTTTTTATTCTGTGCAGTTTTTGCATATGAGATGTATATAGGGAGAATTTATGTATGCTATCAAGTACCACTGATGTATTATCCATCTGAATGCAGAAGAAGAAATGAACCTTACAGCACATAAGAAAGAGACATGTTTATGCCAGTAACTGTTACTGACACCCATAGGAAAAGGGTTTATCGCCTATAAACATGTAACATACAAGCATGTGTTGTATAGTCATGTAAATGCTAAATGATAATAAAATTACACTCAAAATACATAAGTGACAAATGGCAACACAGATCAGATGATATTTCCTGATTTCAAGTTTTCAGTTGGAAAATGGCACACATCGCATATATCATTATACTGGGCATGCTCAGAAGGAAGTACAGACAACAGTACCATAACAACAATTCAACAGCACCAACACGCAAGACAGTGTCATAACAGAGGCCCAATCACACTTTCTGATGATCTGCCACCACGCCATACAGTAAAAATGTTTTATGTAAGCCCCTCATCTGCCATAAAGCTGTGCAGTGTGAAGAAAAGAATTGCAGTAGTAAGGAAATGTTTGGATGAAGACCTGCAATATAGAGCATAATTGTTTTGAAAATAACCAATGCCCATTGAGCAGTGAATACCATAATAAACATTCACATCTTGTCATTTTCAAACACATGCCAGGACAGATAGAGAGAGATGCATGCATATCGGGTTGTGTCATTAGGAAGACCCTTGAAGGGCTTAAGGTAGGATACCCTACCTTGTAGGATAAGACCTGAAAAAGGTGGCCGTCTGACTGTGCCATAACTGTTTTCTGTGTGTAAGCCACTGCTGTCTGACAGACAGATGTTACCAGATTCAAACCCCTGCCTATGATGCTAGGCTGTCTACAGACCTCTGTATTGACTGCATGTACTACAGGAGATTGCAGTGAAGAGTGTCACAGATAACTGAAATCAAGGTGTGAAGTAAGAAAGGAGTTAAGAATATAATTTGGACAATACAATACAATAAAAACAGCTACATTTCAATGACATAGTATGGTATAATTCAGAATGATACTGCTCAAATTTAAGATTCTAAGGTTCTCTGGTAAATGTTGAATTTATCCTGGTCCTCCACATAATTTGGACAATCTGAATTAGTCAGAATGCTGAAAAGGAGCTACAGTGAGCAGTACAATATCAATGCTTCTTTGCCAAGGAAGTTGTTTCCATAGTGTACTCATTGTCCCAGAATTGAACCACATTCTGTCTGTGTAGGTATGCTATACAAGCCAGTACTCCGTGAATGTATGACAGGAGTACTCACAGCACAACATGCCCCGAATAACCGTTTCACTGCCATGCAATCACAGCATGTGATTATATTGTCCAGCATAACAGTCAATACAAAAAAAATAGATAAAATGTTTTTTGTGTACCATTAGTACATTCACATAATGTTGCCCTTTTCTGGAAGTGAACAAGAAGCTATGTAAGCTTACTGTTAATGAAGTGGATGAAACACAAATGCCACAGTGGAAGTCTCTTTAACACAAGTGTGCTACTTCATTACACCATATGATTGTGTCCAAATAATCTCTTTGAGATAAAAGGGATGGGGAGGCCTCTCCCACTGTAAATGCACACATTATGACTGTGGTAGATGCCATTCATACATCGCAGTATAAAGGCAGACAATGCTAACAATCACTGAATGTGGATTTTGAACATCTGAGCATCTGTCTACAGAAAATGCATGATATTGTAGAGAATGAATGTGCAGTTTTAGAAGTTTCACTTCATTTGTGAGATATGTCAGCATTTCAAGGCATTACATCATGTTATTGCTGCAAGGGATATGTATGCCTTTAATAGCTGTAGTAAGGCAACAACATACATAACTTTGTCTCATTTCATGCAAGAGAATGCTTACTACAACCTTTATGTAAGGAAAATGTAATCACTTGTCATTATTACTCTGAATAAAAGCTTAACTATGTGAGAAATTATCTTGGCTGTTTGTAAGAGGAGTCAACATCTATACGTGTACACAGCAGATGTGTTTGACAACAGTGTTAGAGACATGTGCTGTCACAATAAGACTGGCACAATGTAGTCTGAGCAGTAGTAGCTGGATTTGAACTACCTACCTAACATCACAAGCTGCAGATTAATGCCTGAATTGCAAATGCCTCGTGACATGTTGCTGTACAACTGTGGCAGTGCATATTTTAATAGATGACATCACCATTGTTTACTAGCTGGATGTTTATGCTAAAAAGTGGTTGAAGAGCGCAATAATACTGTGCAGCTACAAGATCAATATATGTATTTGAAGGGTAGTCTACACATTGTGAGAATGAAGGACACATTCACAGCTGGACTCAAACCTCTTACCTATGTAGGTATACATCTACAAAGCAGAGTATCGAAGTCACACAGCACAGAAGTCATATACTGGTACCTCAACATTCCTACCTACCCCCACCGGTGTAACTCCTACTTTCTTCATAAAGCGAACATTCTCGTATTATCTTCAATGTATACTTGTGTTTTTGTGTACAATGTATTATTACAATTTATCAAACTGGAAATAAATAAATAAATAAATAAATATTAAATAAGTCATACTACAATTGTAAGATACTGTAGTTATGTAAACATTATGCAGTCATTGTTTTGCCAAAATGTATTTTTCCTGGGGATGCTAGAATTTGCTTGTTTAACACTGTGCCACTGAAAGGACATCTCATAAGTGGAAGTATACTTAGTGGTGGTTGTGGGGGTACCAAACTGTATATGACAGTAGTCACATTCATACTATTTAGGCAAGGATGGACTCAAACTCCCTACCTATCAAGTTACAGAATATATAGAGCACAGTATCAGCAGCCAGCACCACAGGAGAATTCTGGATGGCATTAGTATCTCAAGGGAACAGGTCCTTAATGCTCTCTCTAAGAACAGGTACACTGCATCAATGGACCCAGACAGTATCCTAGCATGCCTTCTAAATAGCATGAAACATGACTTTTCAGGGCCTCTCGAAGTACTATTTCACCATAGCCACCAAACAGGCTTTGTGCCTCATTAATGGAGAACAGCAGCAGTCATCCCCCTGCACAAAGGTGGACCATCTACAGACCTTGGAGAGTACAGACACAGACGTCTTAATAGTCTGATATGTAAAGCTATGAAAATTCTTATCATGGAAATGATCAGTAGAGATGTAGTACACCTCCAGACACTGTTTTCATTAAGGGCAGATTATACCTACCCAACCTGCTGGACCTATTTGAGAAGGCAAGCAAAGCAATGGATGAGGGAAAAATGGTTCACACCACCAAGATTGAGCTACACAGTCAGTGTTATAGCAGGTGTATTGCTATATGTTGTAGATATAATTGCCCACTTACCTGCTGTTACCTTACATCTGTTATGTGTATGGCTTTATAGTGATGTATTTCTCTGAGTCCCAGTTCAACTCCTACTTTTCCAATAATCGTCTAGCAGATTTGCATGATGCTGTGCAATGCACTGCATCTCATAAACACGCTTAATGATGAGAAAATGGCAATTGCTATGTTTTGCTTAAAGCACCTGTGCTAATTAACTGGCTGTGTGGCTCAGCAGGTTGATGCACTGTTTAAGTGAAATTGTATTGGGTTTGAAATAAGGAGCATGTGTACTTTCTGAATGTGATTAATATGCTTTCAAATACATGTAGTAATACACCACCATTTAACATGGCTTAGCAATGTATCGTGCAAAAATTCTTTAAAGAAAAGAAAATTGGGGAGATTGGACAGTGGTGAAATGTGGTGTAAGCAGAGGGAAAACATAGTGAAAGGCAAGTGGGTATGTGCAGGAAGGGTGTAGAACAGAACCAAAGCTATCCAGTCCTTCAACAGCAACAACTGTGCAATTGAAAAGATTTTTTAGCTGAATTTGGACCCTCACCCCCAGAGAGAGGGATGACGGCAACATGAGTGCATTGTCAAGCCAATTGGACCAAAGTGTGTCCAGTTGATAAGGGTGCAAATTGGAGAGCTATGTATGGGACGATATTTTTTTTTGGGGACAGGTACTCTTTCCTTTATTAAAAAAAAGAGAGATAGTGGAATGCTGGGAGAGGGACATAGGTATGCAGCTAAGTTGGGAAGGTGAGGAAGCATTTGCAGACAGACAGGATAGCAGACAGGGTTGGTGTGGGTCATGAGAGGTGAGTGAACACCTTGGTTGGGTAGGGTGTTGTGGGATCCCAGTCTATTGGACATCAGACACGGTAGCAGTGTGACTCAAGTCCTCACCCGTGGTACTGTCAACACTGCACCTTCACTGCTCCTGTGAAGGCAGGTGTGACTCAAGTCCTCACCCGTGGTACTGTCAACACTACACCTTTACTGCTCCTGTGAAAGCAGTAGTTGACGGTGCCCAGGGTCAGACTGCCCCAGCAGGTTAGACAGCATGCTCTCTATCTGGCTTAGGTGTGCACCAACAGTTTGGGGCACAAGCCTATGCCCCATGCCTGGCAGCTGATCTTGGGTGACTAGTGTATCCCCTGCACCTCCACTCCCAGAGGGGGCACACCCCCAGCCTGTGGGTGGAACTACCTGATGGAGCAGGTAGTGCAGGGGCAGCAGAGGGGATGCCACCAGGCTGCTGCCCAGGTATGCTGGGCCCCAGTGCCTCTGCCAGGGAAGCTAAGGTAGGTGGATCCACCGGGAACTGGCCTACATTGTCACACTGTGGTAAATGAAATATAAAGGAAAAATAAACATAACCCAAACAAATGTAATTGATAACATAAGAAAAACAATAATGAGTAATTAAAACAAATTGAAAATAATATACTGAAGAACATAACAATAAATAATGTAAATTAACATTTTTAAGCAAAGCAATATTAAATTATACATAAGGCCAACATAAGAAGTAATAAATATGATAATATAAAATGGTAGTAAATATATTGATTAAATAAATAAGAGAAGGGGTGGGGTGAGTGAAAAAAGAACATTAGTAACTTCACAGCTAATATAACTAAACAGACTATAACTACATGCAGTGGATATAAAAAATGTACACACCTCTGTTAAAATGCCAGGTTTTTGTTGAATAAAAAATGAGACCACAGTAAATAATTTCAAAACTTTTCCCACCTTTAATGTGACCTATAACCTATACAATTCAATTGAACAACAAATCTGTTAGGGGAAAAATTAGAAAAAATAAAAAATGTACAATAAGCTGGTTGCATAAGTGTGCACACCTTTAAACTAATACTTTGTTGAGGCACCTTTTGATTTAATTACAGCATTCAGTCTTCTTGGGTACACACATGCCATCAATTAAAGAGACTCTGATTAAGCCCAAATAAAGTGCAGGTGTCCTAGTAGGATTTTCCTCACATTTACTCAGTTGCCTGCTACTTAAAAGCCATGGTTTGCAGAGAGCTTACGAAGCATCAAAGGGATCTCATTGTTGAAATGTATCGGTCAAGAGAAGGGTGCAAAAAATTTACACAGCATTGGATATACCATGGAACACAGTGAAGACAGTCATTAAAAAAGTAGAGAAAATATGGGATGGGGCAACAGTGACATTGCAAAGAACTGGACATCCCTGCAAACTTGATGAAATGACCAGACGTAAACTGGTCAGGGAGGCTGCCAAGAGACCTTCAGCAACACTGAAGGAGGCGCAGGAATTTCTGGCAAGTACTGGTTGTGTACTGCATGTAACAATCTCTCGTCTTCTCCATATGTCTGGACTATGGTGTAGGGTTGTAAGATGGAAGCCTTTTCTTACAGAGAAAGACATCAGGCCTGGCTTAAATTTGCAAAACAATACATCGTCTCCCAAAAGCATGTGGGGAAATGTGTTGTGGTCTGATGAGACCAAGTTTGAACTTTTTGGCCACAATTCCAAAAGGTACATTTGGTGCAAAACAACACTTTGCATCATCAAAAGAACACCATCCCCACGGTGAAGCATTGTGGTGGCAGTATCATGCTTTGGGGTTGCTTTTCTTCAATTGGAACTGGGTATTTAGTCAAGGTGGAGGGAATTATGAACAGTTCCAAATACCAGTCACTTTTGGCCGAAAACCTCAAGGCATCTGCTAGAAAGCTAAAGATGAAGAGGAATTTCACCTTTCAGCACGACAATGACCGCAAACATACATCCAAATCAACAAAGGAATGGCTTCACCAGAAGAAAATTAAAGTTTTGGAATGGCCCAGCCAGAGCCCAGACCTAAATCCAACAGAAAATCTGTGGAGTGACCTGAGGAGGGCTGTGCCTAAGAGATGCCCTCGCAATCTGACAAATTTGGAGCACTTTTGCAAGGAAGAGTAGGCAAATATTGCCAAGTCAAGATGTGCCATGTTGATAGATTCCTACCCAAGAAGACTGACTGCTGTAATTAAATCAGATGATGCTTCAACAAAGTATTAGTTTAAGGGTGTGCACAGTTATGCAACCAGCTTATTGTATGTTTTTATTTTTTATATTTTCCCCAAACAGATTTGTTTTTCAGTTGAATTGTACAGGTTATATGTCACATTAAAGGTGTGAAAAGTTTTGAAATGATTTACTGTGGTCTCATTTTTTTATATCACAAAAACCTGGCATTTTAACAGGGGTGTGTACTCTTTTTATATCCACCGTATTTCTAGATATGTTCGATTTCACGTGAGACCACTGACTGCTATGCCATTTATTATTTGAAATACTACCCTGTTCCTCACAAACACACACTATAAGATTATAATGCATCCAGCATTCATTCAGTGTTGCTTATATTGTAGATATGATGTTCCCATACATACCTCTCAACCTCTTAGCATGGGACATTTTGAGCCAAGCCTTACATAATGGTGGTGCAAAGGAACAATGACAGGGAACATTCTTGCGTAGTGTGCTCATACAGTAGTAGCAAGTTGTTCTTATAATATATTTGCCATTACATTGCATTTCAAGTGATGTCATATATCTGCAAAGCAGAGGACCAGACATATGGGCCAATATTCAGTACCGTCTGCAAAAATTGTGACAGTTGAGAGGTATGTTCGTGTACACTTATTACACTTCACAGCTGGACAGTCATGGCACAGGTTTGTGTGCCTGCACTTCACATGCAAGCATGGTTATGTTTTCTTTATCACATGCCAATACAGTATTGAATACTGCAGAATTTCTCAGTTGGCTGGTGTGGGATTAGAACACACAAGCAATGACTGTAGTAATACTGAACATTTTATTTAAAAAAAAAATGATCAGAGCACTGTGTCCTTTTACACTTTATTGATTCATGTTGTTTCAAATCTTGCATTTACACACATGGATAGCTGTGTAGGAGTTCCGTTAACTTGCACATTTACCCTGTTCATTTATTGACTGCACCCTTTAGCATATATCAGACAAAATGAACAGAACACAACATTGACTCAGGCTGGGTATTGCACAGCATTTATTTATGACATAGTACAACAATATTGCCTTCTGCACATTTCTCAGTTGGCTGGTGTCAGATTAGAACCCACAAGCAGTGACTATAGGAATACGAACATTTTATTTGAAAAAATATGTTATCAGAGCACGATCTTCTTTTACACTTCATTGATTCATGTTGTTTCAAATCTTGCATTTACAGATATGAATAGCTGTCTAGGACTTTTGTTAACTTAAACATTTACTCTATTCTTTTATAGAGTGCAATCTACAGCATATTTCAGACAATGAGCAGACCACTGCATTGACTCTTAATCTGGGTAAACTACAACATTAAAAACAGCAATAAAAGTCAGACCAGCAAAAACTGCACATAAAAAAGATGTAATCCAAGTAATCACCACCATAATCTGTGATCAAGGATTTTTTCTAAAGGAAACGTTCTGCAATTCTTATTTACATTTTCAAAGTAACCACCCTATAACTCAAAAAATAAGTATTGTGAAGGGACAAGCTATCATGGTAGCATGCATGACATCACATCATGATGATGTAAAAAGTGAACTAGGTAAAATTTGTATTATGTTCCAGGAGAGGGGATACCCCAAAGAATTTTCTATGGAAATAGATGAAATATATAAAAAATGGGGTACTGTTTACAAACCACTGTTGGGAGTGGGTTGTGGCCCCATATAATACTGAATGTAAGATTGACACCAACAAGGTCTTATATGAGAAAGCATGTGTGTTACAATATAACCATCTTACCAAAAAGATTAAGAATGCCTTGAGTTCCAATTGGAACATATTTAGAGGAAATAAAGATGTCTATGATAAGGAGGGTAAAGAACCAAAATTTGTATATAGTACAGGAGCAAACTTTTAAGAAGCTCCTGGAGCATAGGATAGACAACTCTACTACAGTAGATGCTAGTACAAGGCCTTGTGGAGCTTGCAGCCAGTGCCCCTTTATTTTTAAGGAAAATTCATTACCTTAAACAACAGAATGCATAGCAGAGTTTACTTTAAAAAGGATAATTGTAAGACTATAGCAAGTGGTCTGTTTAAGTATTTGCACCGCATATTTTTACTTTTATGTAGGCAAGACCGAACGTCCCTTAAGATGTAGAATATCTGAACATGTAAATTATATAAAAAATGGGAAGCAGAATAGTGCATTGTATAAACATTCTCAGACTTGTTCTAACTTTGATAAGTTTTTATTTGGGATAGTGGAAATTATTAAACTGGATGGCAGGGAGGAGACTGGAAAAACTTTTTTAAAGAAAAAAGAAACAGAATGGCAGCTTAGGTTAGCTGCAGTGTTCCCCCTAAGCTTGAATGATGCAATTTCTATAGTTCCTATGTTACATGAAAAAGCAGATAAAATATAACAAACTATAAGGTATATGTGATTTTTTAAAAAAAGTTTGGTTAAATATATTGAACCATTACATTGTTTAATATATACTGCAAGAAGCTGCTTTGTGATGATCCTATCCAGGCCTGTTTAATTAATTAATTGATGTGTGAAGGTTTTGAATTACATTTAACATTCCATTGGTGGAATTTCAATTGATGTTAGTATTTAAACTGCCTTTTTTATGCCTTCTTTGTTATTCTGATGGTCTGTCTTTATTGAGACGAAAGTGCTCAATAACTGTGTTAATAAAAGTCTTTTGTGGATTACAGCAGCTGTGGTTGTGATTACTTGTACTACATCTTTTTTCTGTGCAGTTTAAACTACAACATTAATTATTGGTTGGAAGCTATGCTACACAATACTGCATGCTTACGTACTTTAACTTGCTTTATTAGTTCAGATATGCACTGACACACTGATAAAACTCTGTGATGTCCCAGCTATTTCATATATGACTGTTAAGACTATAATATCTGTATTTACTTTATTTTATTATTATTCAGTTATGCATTAAGTTATTAATTTATTGGTTTTCTTACATACCACGTGCTTGCCTCATCCTAGCCAACGCCTTGTATGGGACTGGATATTGCAAGCCCTCTCTTCTACAGCTGTGTTGGAAAGCTGTTATGCATACCGGTTTTGCACAGATTCAGCTTGTATATTTATAAATTACTAGAAAACATATTTACATATCTCTGGGGGGTGTGCCCATCCCATGCTTCTTGGATCCAGGTATTCAAAGTTCCCCTCTTCCTTTGATATAGGTTATCATAATGGTGACAGCACTGCTGACCAGTGTGGGGGATACCAGTTGCACTGATCAGGTCCCTGTACAAACCATCCCAGGCCACAGAATTGTACTCTGAGCCCTTGTAGTCACCCTGTTGCAGCCAGGGTCCATTGGGCTCTACCATTGGGCTCTACCAGGAGCCCAGTGGAAACCCTGGAATGTTGTACATCCCACCTTTGTGCCCTAAATCACACACCTTCCCACACGACAGCAGCCATACCCACAGTCAAGGTCAGGCTCCAATGAATAATGTGAAATTCCCACCTATTGCCCTTTAAATATGCTGCATTCCCACCATTGCACGTCATACTGTAACTTTCAAAAATGAGCTACATCGCTTAGCATTGCGCAAACTTGCACAGCCCATGTTTAAGCAAGGATTAGCAATGCGCAAACAGGAAAAGGCAGTCGACATTGCTTAAGAGATGATTAGCATCGTTAACCTTTTCTAAATGTAACAGTTAAAGTTAAAGTCATCCGATGTTTCAGTCACCTAAGACATTTTCACAGCAGTATATGTAAAAGGTATTCCTGCTGAGGACTCGAACCCGGGACCTACTGCACTGTAGGTAATGACTTAACCTAGCTAGCTACTGGGATAGTGAAAGAAACAAATAATATCTTCAGATATACTGCAAAGATGCCTGTAAGCATAGTGCAGCGTCACTGCATGGGTTTGTGTGTTGCTAAGCACCACTGAACTATACCAGTTAAATGCATACGGTTTCTATTTTTAGCTGTCTAGCATATATGTAATGTACAAGTATGCAGCACTAAGCATAGCTAAATAATGCTGTGCATCGTGCAAACAAGCATATAAAAAAAATAGAAATTGAACACGTCTGGTTTCTGTTTTTAGATGTCTGGTACATTTCTGATGTATGGCTATGCAGCACTACACATAGCTAAATAATGTGGCACATCATGCAAACAAGTACATAAAAGTAAAAAAAATTAAAATTGAATGCATTCAGTTTCTATTTTTAGATGTCTAGCGGATGTCTGATGCATTGCTGAACAAAGATAAGCATAGCTAAATAACGCACCACACCGTGCAAACAGGGGCATAAACATAAAAAAATATGAAAATAAATACAGTTTAGTGAAATAAAATGTCTTGTAGACCTTTTGGTCAAGGTTACCAGGCCAAAAGGTATGTGGGTGTGCCATCAGTCTTACACAGATTCAATATCAGTGTTGCTGTGACCTTCCTTAGGAGTGCACCATAATTAATATGTATGGCGTGCTACCAAGGGAGAATCGTGGCCATGTTACATGGAACCTACATGGACTTTATTGAATCCTGGGGTCTGACTTTTAAAGTTTGATAGTGCAATTTAGAAATAAGTAACTCTTCGGTATGATGCAGAATAGATGTTGTTATTAAAAGTAGGATAAGGGGATGGGGGCTGTCTAATGGGTTCCCCATATGGAAGTGGATTGATTTCAGCTGTTGTGGAAGTTATACCTACTTGACTCTACAGCCCCACACAGAGAAGTTCAAACATCCTACCTGTCTAGTTACATAATCTATAATCATTGCATTAAAAAGACATGCCACAGTACAAGTCTGATTACAATGAGACATACGGCATATTTGAGGAGATGACATCTCCACTTTGTGTAGATGCACTGCTATGATTAAAACTCAATATACTGATATTGGATGACAGGTTTATGCAAACCATGTCAATTGAATGGAATGTCACACACTGCATGTTTGAGTGAAAGTATTCCAATGTATGATAAGCTGTACACAGACATGAGAGCCACTGTTGTATCCAAACCACCTGTCTGTCTAGTTGCACATTCTAGATATCACTGTATGAACCACAAGTGCACCAGGTGAGATCTGAATTCCATATTGTGATAGTGATTAACCTCATCAGTGGGTTGCAGAGAAGATGTTGTGAAAGGTATGATAGGGGGGTTGGTGGAGTCATGTAGCAGTTTAAAACATTTCTCCAGAGTGGAAGTTGATTTAACACAGCTGTTGCTGAGGGCAAGCTTACCTAACTCTATACACCCCCAATCTCTCTGTCTCTTTGACACACACACACACACACACACACACACACACACACACTTCCCATGGTGAGAATTAAACCTTCTACCTATCTAGTTACACAGTCTAGACAGCACAGTATTAGTCACAAGAATCAAAGGAGTAACTTGAATTTTATTATGAAAAAAAGCACATTTGTAATGGGTAAAAAAACTCACTGTTTGGAACAATGGTACTGTGCATCACAGGTTTTGGGACAAATCCATATGTGTGCACAGGACAATGTAACAGCATTTTGATTGTCCCATGTAATGACATACTTCTCGATTTGTATAATATCCTTCATATATATTGCAGTACTGTGAGAAACACATACATCTTTCACAGTATGGGATGCCAGTGACAATCACTGTTGTAAACCAGTGGATTATCAGTCAAGCATTCCTGCCACTTCATTCTGGGATGATTACGCACTTGTCTTGTCTCATGCTTGCAGAATGTGCATTGACAAGACTACATAGGACGGTGCAGTGCAGAATAACACTGATGAATTATCTGTGAATAGTTAACCAGCACCGTAACACAATTGCAAGTGGAACCACTGGAGTACAGACCTACATTAGCAGACTGAATTAATGGAGTTGGCATCACTCTGAAATCAAGATACCTTGTTAAAATTCAATACAAACATATACGCACTGCTAAGCTCAATTGTGCAGCTGATGGCAAGGTATTTGCTCATAAATAGTCATATTTTGAGGTGTTGAACTTACAGTGGGAATTAGCAGTACTCTGTGGTGCTGTTTGCCAACTTTGCTACAAGGAAGCATTATACTCATACAGCCATTTGCGAATCTGCTGGAATACAGAACAGATTTGTGTTGTGGCATGTTTCATGTGTTACTATTTACAGATTTGTTATGGTAGTTGTAGTTAATCCTTATATAATTGCTACAAGTGTATTATGAAACACATAAGGGATTGAACATGTTATTGCTGGTGGAAACATGGCTTATGGAAACATTTTGGAATGAAAGAGTTTATTGGGTGACACAGAAGTGCTGGCAAGAGGTGGACAGTAGGTGACAGAAATGCACTATACAGACATAACACATTAATTCATGTTTCATTTCTGCACATATTTGTGTTGTGTTAATGTTTGCTTTATCAGCATAATTATCCAGTGAAGATCTGTGCATGACAGGCATTAAAGTAGGGAGCAGGCACATTAATATAGCAGCAGTATAATGGTGTATTAAGGAAGGGTGTAGCAATATTTACACCTACAGGAGTAATAAAAAAAATCCAGAAACAGTTTTGCATGCATCTGGATTTGAGCCTAAAAGGCATTCCTACAGCCCTGATTATTATCACTGCTGAGTAGTTAGGCTCCCCTCCCTGTCTTGTCCTCAGTATAGTGTGCACTCCAGAGAAGACTTGCCCTGACAACATCTATGATTCTGCACTCATCCCTGGCTTTACTGTTCCAGACCTACATAACTGCATCTTTTAACTCAGCACACACCTGCTAACTTACTGCAAAACCACAAGGATTTCTTGATGAAACTAGGCAAGGACAGCCTCCACTATTTGGCTGGGTATATTATTGCTAAGATAGATGCCTAGGCACTATTACCATATACACAGTTGTATAAGTGTATCTTCTTAAATGTAAATGGTGTTCACACATACAAAGGACATAGTCAGCATTACTGTACCTAATATTCCATAAAAGTCTGATCAGTAGTTCTGTATAAATGTATAACTTAGCATTTACCCTAAGTAACATAAGAATAATACCCTGTATTTGCTAAATATAGTTTTAAAAGGTGCCATTTAATCCTTCAGCTTTTCCCCTCTCCCTCTCTGCCTTTCCAATCACATTCGAAGGAATAATTCAGGCATCCTTAACTGAAAGGAACAAACTCTGGCTAACAGTATTTTACTATACTGTTAAGCACTACACCCTTTAATAGCTGCCATTTGATCATTAAGCTCCTCACTGTCTGCCTTATACTCAAAAGGAAAGTTCAGCATCCTTAACTCAAAGTAACAAGCTCTATCTAAGAGTATGCCACTGTGCTGTTAAGAACTATACCCTTTAAATCTGCTTTGGACTTTTATTTCCTTATCGCTGTGTACAGTAGCTGGGTTGATGTTCTAAGCAACTCTGAATATAATCCATTAGTTGTTTCTTTTGGGATTTCCAAACATTCTCAGCAGATGGATCCTGCTTCATTCAGCCTCACTTTTCTTGAGCTGCATCTGCTCCTCTACCCCACCCCCAATTCCCATCTACCTCTCCTTACTTTACATTTATTCTACACCGTACCTCACCCCAACAGATTTTACCACTCAGCATCAAGTTAGTTCAAAACTCCTCCACAATTTAATTACATAATCTCTTAATCATCGTAGCCTCTCTGTCATCCATCCTAGCCAGACCCTACCCAATGTGACCACTCAGTAGAAGATAGTTAAAAACTCCTCCTGATATTATCTCTTAATCATCTCAGTCTCTTTCTGTATATCCCAGACAACCACTATACCACCCCAATCCTTCACTTTTCCATTTACTTTCCAACTAAAAGATATTTTCCCAAACTCTAGCCCTCTACCACTTCTCCCCTGAGCAGTAACACATGTACAAAATGCTGCTCCTTACATTATTTGCTCATATTCTGTTACTGAACTCCCACTTGACATACTATAATTTTATCTTAAACTACACAGTTATAATTGTTCTAATAATATCGCTTAGCCTCTTCAATCTCTCCACTATCCTCTGTCTTAATTACAGAATACTGCATTTTGATCACCCATCCCTCAGAACAAAACATTTGCTCATACTCCCCTTAAGAAGTATTCCAAATTTTTGCTTTAGAGCCCAAAGATTCAGTTATGTGGGGACAAACACCCAAACTCTGGCCCTACTAATCTAAACCTAAGTCTCAGTACTACCAGTTCCTGCATGGACCATAACAGCCAAGATAACTCCCCTCCTTCAGTTACAAGTGATCTTTCTCTAATGCATCCTTTACTTTTTGCACGAAGACATTTTCCATCCAATTCAGTTTAATTCCCATTGACAGACATACCCGTCTCCTGCTTCATCAAGCACAAGTCCAGCCAAAAAAACTGAGTGATAACATTAAATCTGATGTCTTCTAATTCTTCCTTGACCTGTTAGTTTCGGATCCAACATCGGATCCGATTCGGCCACTTTCCAAAAGCTTAGACTCCAAAGCTTGATCTCCTTACCTACCCATAATGCCACACACCCCTCTGGTTACCTCAGATCTCATTTGCCACTCTTAGGAGAAGCATCATGGTGCATTATCTCAAGCTCCAGTGAAGAGTTTTTTAGGGCTTCTAACTCTAAGCTACCAAATTTATTTTCTCTAATTCTTCAGCCTTCCTTTTTTTCTTCTTCCACCCTACCTTTATCCAACAACAACAAAAAAAGAAAAAATTGTAGTTTAGTTTGTTAGCGTACACTGGTCCATTCTTGGCGGCAATTTTCTGTTCTCCTTCCCTTTCTCTTCTTCCCTTCTAGCTGTTCTTCTGCTATGTCCGAGAAACCATCAGGTTTCAAAAAGTGCACTTTCTGTGGGCACAAGATTCCCTTATCTGATGCCCACAGAGAGTGCATGTATTGTCTTGGCCCTGCCCATATCGATGCCTCATGTTCCATTTGTGAGGGTTTCCATCAGTGGGCATTGGCCGACAGAAGGAGCAAGCTCATTCTGAAGGGCCTTCTATCTCCCTCGGCCCCATCACCAGCTTCCCCTTCCTCTTCTTCTGCAGGGGTTCAACCCCCTCCAAGAAATGCCATGATGATAGGGAGCACAAAAAAACTTTCCCTGGGGAAGGGTGCCTCATCTTTGTCAGATGAGCCTCCAGCAAAAGCTCCCAAGATGCCGGATCCCAGACCTTCTGATCCGAGTAAGCCCAGAAATCCTTCTCCTTGGTCTAAATCTCCCTTGTCTTCAGAGCTCCCTCCCTGAGGATTGTGTCCTGACTACTATCCAGAGCATCATCTGTCAGGTCTACCCACAGTCTTTTGAAGTCAGAAGTGGACAGGTTGATGAGACAATGCCTTCTGACGCAGATCCAGATTGGGGTCTTATCAGCCCCATCCTGTACTGGGACTATGGGGAGTCACCCTTTAGACCCCTAGCTCCTTATCCGATCCAACTTGCTGTTTCAGAGCCCTTTGATCTAAATGCCCTGAGAGCCAATGAGTCTGAGCCGATAGTGGACCTTAGTTCAACTCTGGAACCTACCCTGACTCTCTCAGCTCTTGCTGTCTCAGAGCCGAAGCCTCAACGTTAGCTCCAAGGATTGACCTTGACTCCAAAGTTTTCGGAGCTGTTGTCTACCCTCGGAGCATTGGTGTTTGTCAGCTCATCTCTGGCTTCCTTCTTGGAATGGAGGGCTGGGCATGTTTGGCTCCGGGAGAAGGTCTTTGATGTCTCTGGCTCATCCTACCTTTGAGACAATGGAGATTGTCCTCTCCATGCCCAGGAGATTCTCATCTCCCCCCTTTTAGATCTCCTTCACTCCCCTTTGGAGACTGTGTCTGACACCTCAGAACTGCTCCACTCGGGACATCCGGCCTGCAAAGCCTACAAGCAGTTCCAACCAGATCTCTTCCGATATCTCCCCAGAACATCCCACTGAGGAGATTCCCTGGAAGAGAAGGTGCAAGAGGAGGCACCTCAATTCCCCAGAGGAATTTGCCAATGAAGATACCAATTTTGAGGAGGGAGAAGGGTCCCCTCAGACCTCCACCTGAGGATGTCTCTTTTGGAGGCATCTTGGAAATCCTGCACCAAAGAGATGGATGGTCTTTCCAAAACCCAACTCCGGAGGAATTGGTGTTCTTGGAGGCTTTTGTGTCTGGCCCCCATGATGCTGTCATTAATCTGGTGTCAAGCAGGGCTTGGAAGGATCTGGACACTGTGGAACTGATACCCAAGCATGCAGAAAAAATCTTCAATGCTCCCTCTGACCGACCCCATTGGACCAAGGGTATCCCAGTAGATGCCATGGTTGTTGCGACACCTACTAAGAAAGAGCTAGCCCAGGAAAGCTCCTTTTTACATTCCCCTAACAGGGAATCTAGGATGAATGATAGATTCAGCAAGAGAGTTTATACTTTGTCTACCTTTACTCTATGAGCCTTAAACTACCTTTCCCATTTTACCAGGCTATAAAAGGAGTTAATAAAAGAACTTTCTAGCTTGGTCCCAGAGACCATGTCTGATGAGGACAGGAAATCCTTCTCCTCCAGATTAGCCACTTTACAATCTATATTGAATGCATCCATAAGGTTACTCTCCCATGCGGCGGAGAGTTGCTCTAGGGCCACCGGTTCTGGCATTGCCATTAGGTGTCATGCCTGGATGTGGCTGTGTGATTTTACTGAACCCTTCAAGGCATCCTTCATCAATGTTCCTTTTGACGGATCTTCCTTGTTTGGGTCTATTATTAGAGATGCACACTTCCGTAGCGAGAAAGGTGGAAAGAGACTGTCTGCCATCGGGATCCATTTTTCCACCCCCAGAGATCCTACTCCATGAATCCGCGAGGGGGGGAGTTTGTGGTTCAGTAAATCGGAGTCCTTTTCAGGAGTTGCAAGTAGAATATTCCCCCAGAAGCAGTGGGGGAAACAGTTACAATGGTAGAAGCTGCCCACATGGCAGAGGGGCTCCGCAAATTCAAGGGTCTAGGGAATTCTTTCTCAGACAGACTCTTTCAGCACTCCTGTGGGTTTGCCCAACTGTTCTCCTCTGGAGGCAGTCGGGGGCACTTATTCTTGCACTCATATGCCTGGCTAGCCATCTCAAACAATTGGTGGGTGCAAACGATTGTATCCAGAGGATACTTAATTCCCTTTTCAAAATCCCCAAACCAAAGACATCTCTCCCGGATGTTCCACCCAGTCAGAGAGAGGCAGCGGAGTTGGAAAACTCAAAGCTGCTACAGAAAAAGTTGTCCAGAAGGTCCCACCAAAATCCGTGTGGATCAGGTGTTTACTCAAGGCTCTTTTTAGTACAAAAAAGACAGGGGACCTCAGGCCCATTTTGGATATGACATCCCTGAACAAGTCTGTAAAAAGTACAAAGTTCAGGATGGTCACAATCCAGTCCATTCTACCACTTGAAAATGGGCTACTGGATGTGCTCAGTGGACCTAAATGATGCTGCCACATCAAGATGGACAGGCGCTCCAGAAGATACCTACACTTCAGGCTGGGAGCCAGTCATTATCAGTTCAAAGCGCTTCCCATTGATCTCACCATAGCCCCTAGGGTGTTCACCAAATGCATGGCTGTACTTGCAGCTCATCTCAGACTGCAAGGATTCCATATTTTTCCATACCTGGATGACTGACTCTTAACTGTTCCAACCAGGCATCTACTTATCCAAGCCAGTGACTACCTGTTTCAGCTAGCTCCTACTTTGGGCATAACAGTCAGCCAGAAGAAATCCCAACTTCAACCAATTCAATGCATCGACTTCATATGGGCTCATTTGGACACGTCCAAGTCCTTGGCTTTCCTTACTCCGGACAGGATTACAACCCTAAAACTACATGTCAGACAGATTTATGTCAATCACATCTCCTCCAGTCAATCTAGTACTCAAGGCTCTATGGTGGTCACCACTACTTTGTTACCCACAGCATGCTTGCACATGAGAATTCTACAATGGGCCTTGGCAATCCAGTGGTCACTTTTTCATCTACCCCTGAGCTACCCAGTCAAACTGTCTCGAGTGTGCAAGGATTCTCTCCTCTGATGGTTTCACTCCCCCAGTGGTCCTTCAAGGATGCCCCTTTGTTCTTCCTTCCCAAAAGCCACGTTGACCACAGATGCCTCCCAGGTGGGGGGGGTTCCTGGGTCAGATGGTCCAAGGCACGTGAACATCACAAGAGACTGAGGTGCATATCAGTGTCTTGGAGATGAGAGCGGTCCTTTTGGCGTTGCAGGCCCTTCACAGCTTCCTTCCTCCAGCAATGATTGCAATACAGACAGACAATATGTTGATAATTTGGTACATCAGCAAGCAAGGGGGAACCAGATCCTCCCCCCTGTGCCAAGAAGCAGTGAGTGTGTGTCAGTGGGCGATTTCTACCAACTGTTTTCTGATTGTAACGCATATTCTGGGGGAGCGCAACATTCTAGTGGACAGGCTGAGCTGAGTTCTATTGATGCCTCATGAGTTGTCTTTGAACCAGTCAGTGGCGAACATGATCTTCTGCAAGTGAGGTCAACTTTGCTGCGACCTCTTTGCCTCTCCCCATCACAAAAAGTGCAGCATTTATTTCCCCCTCAGGGACAGTTACCCAAGGATGCTTTAGTCTATGCTTGGCCTCCTGAATTATCTTATGCTTTTCCCCCCTCAATCCTTCATCAAGTTTCTTCAGAAAGCCTCCAAGTTGAAGAGCAAAGTGATTCTCATTGCCCCTTTTTGGCCTCAGCAAATCTGGTTCACCTTTCTTTAGTCTCGCCTAGTTTGCCCTCGTGGACGCTTGAACCACGTCCAGATCTTCTGTCACATCCTTCAGGGCAAATTCACCTCATTCTCCCAGGTCTGAAACTAACCACATGATTTCTCCAATTCCAATGATGTCTGTATCTGCCAGGTTTTCATCCCCCAGACCGTAATATACTGATTTCCCACAAATCTTCCACAAGACGAATTTACAAGAGCAAATGGAAGAGGTTTCCTGTTTGAGCTAACAGCAGAATATAGGTCCCTTTACACCCTTGTTCCAGCAGTCCTAGAATTTCTAGCTCATATTTTCCATGAAGGAGCCAGTCATTTCACTATTAAAGTGCAGCTGGCAGCCATCTTGAATTTTCATTGAGAAGAAAACGCATCTTCTCTATCCTCATCTAGATTGTGCAAGGTTTTTCTTAGAGGGACTTTAATTCTTCACCCTCCTGCCAAAGATCCAACATCCCCTTGAGCTCTAACTATTATTTTGCAAGCCCTGGTTCTTCATCCCTTTGAGCCTTCAGCCAAAGTAGATTTAAAATTTTTGTCTTGGAAGACTTTTCTGATGGCTATCACATCTGCAAGACAAGTGAATGAACTGCAAGCTCTGTCATCTAAATATCCTTACTTAATTTTCCAAAAAGACAGAGCAACTTTACGTACTAATCCAGCCTTTCTTCCCAAAGTGGCGACTGAGGACAATATAAACCAATCTATCAACCTACCAGTATTTTTCCCTCATTTCCAAACGAAGAAACAAAAAAGAAACACTCAAAGCATATCCCAGCTGCTCGGGTCAATGAAGGCAGTCCACAAAATATAATACCACCAATAATTCCAAACACTACTCAGTAAGTCACTCCAAACGAAATAAAGTGAATAATTTTATTCCAAAACACGAACAGGACACAAAAACCAGATTGAGCGCTTTGGTCTCCACACCGGAGACCTCATCAGAATCAACATTAACAATTTTAACAGCACTTTTATAACACTACCAACACACTAATTCACATCAATAAAACAATTGTTTAATTACTGCAATTCCTTAAAGGTGTATACAGACTAGTACCATATTGGAACATCACTTACTGGATACCTCACGAGTAAATGTCTATAGCATTACTTGTCATTGTCAAGTAATGTCTAAATATAAATAAGTAAATAAATAAATGTATATATAACCCTATAAATATATGAAATTAATAAATCAATAAATATTTAAAAACTAGTATGGACATAATAATGTTATAATATATATAATAATGTAAAATCTATGGAAAATCTATAAAATCAATAAAATTATAAAATCTTGTCATACAAATATGAAGTATAAAAATAAATATGCATGAATGTAAACTTTATATTATCTACCTTTGTATGCTTTTTTTTGGGTCAAGTGCCAATAGTTTTAAGGCTGGTACTATAGATATATTATCATTGAGACCCCTACCACCGCATGCATCTAATTTTAGTTGCCATACCATCTCCCTGTATGCAAGTCTTATTTCCCAGTCACCACCTCTGTCTAGTGGTTCCACTATTTCTAGAACCCAGAACTTGAAATTAGCATTTGGGCATACAAGTGAATGTCTATAAAGTGCATTATTCACATTTTTACGATTTATATCCCTTATATGTTCATATATCCGCCTCCTTAAATGTCTTTCTGTTTTTCCTATGTAGTAACACCAACAGAATTTGCAATAAGCTATGTATACTACCCCCTTGGTATGACAACTACTGTATACCTTAGCTTTTTAAATTGTTCTGAAACTAGGAAGTTTCAGTGACTTCTCTCCAGCAATAAAGGGACATTGGGGACATCTACCACATAAAAACATACCCCTTTTGTTGCCTGTATTGCTATCCCTTTTATCAAAGTCACTTTCTTTACCCTTTTCCAAGATGTTTTTCAAATTTTCATTTCTCCTATAACTGTAGGTTAATTTATTTTGAAACACAGTCACTCTTGTGGATATGGACCTAAACATGTCCTATGTATCATTAATACATTTCTTGAGCCACCCCATATTTTTAAAATAAGTTAATGTCATATATGGGATGGTCATAGTATTTCCAGTGTTTGCATCACCACTCATTTCCATATTATTAGTATATATATTTTCCTCCAAATTATTGTCAAATCCAAGCAACGGGGTATATATAGTATCCCATCTCTCTACCACAAACTGTTTTATATTGTCGATTAATACATGTAGGTACCCCCTTTCATAAAACATATTTTCCAGTGTCCCTAACTCCTTCAAAAATGTATCATATTCTGTTGTCATCCTAGAAAACCGAATCATCTGTCCCTACACAACATTCTTTTTTAGTTGCATGGGATGGTCACTCTCAAAATGGAGGTATGCATTGGAAAAGTTATTTTTCCGATAGCTAGTGGACTTGACCTTTTTTCTACCTTGTCTTTAAATATTTGTACATCAAGATAGTGCATTACTTCTTGGTTAATTTCATGCGTAAATTTAAGAAATGAGGTACTTTGGTTAATGTAATTAATAAATTCACTAATAGTATGTTCTGGACCTGTCCATAAAATAAATATGTCATCCAAAAATCTATAATAACTATTAATGTGCTGAAAATATTCAGATACAAACACATAATTTCTCTCCCAGTAAAGCATAATAATATTGGCGTATATGGGGGCACATGCTGCTCCATAGTTACACCTTCAACTTGGTGATAGTAGTCACCCCGAAAAAATATGTAGTTGTTCTTGAGTACCAATTCCATATTTTCTAATATAATCCTAAATTCATCTGGTAGTAAAAAGTCCATTTCAGCAAGTATTTTTTCAAACCAGTCCAATCCAGTAAAGTGGGGTATAACCATAAATAAATCTTTAACATCAATGGTAGTAAAAGTGGCTCTATCATCAAAGGTCACTTTATTAATCTTCTTCAAAAAATCCCATGAATCAATTAAAATATGTTGATATTTCAAATGATAGCCTTTTAATTTCGTATCTATATATATTGCCAGAGGTTGTGTCTTAGAACCATGTGATGATGCAATTGGCCTCATAGGAGGATCGTGTACGCTTTTGTGTGTTTTGGGTATACCAAAAATTGTAGAAATCACCGGCTTCCTAACTTTCAAAAATTTATGAAGCTCACTATCAATAAGCCCCTGTAGCTCACTATCAATAAGCCCCTGTAATAAATTGTCATCCAAAAATTATAAATTTTCTGATAAGAAATGTTTACTTCATTCTTGGAAGCAACAGTATAACTGTTACTATTGTTTAAAATATCCAACATTTTCCTGGTATAATCCCACTGGTCCATCAGGACCATACCCCCACCCTTGTCAGGTTTCATCACTCTAATTTTACCATTACTTCTGAGTTCATCAGTGAGCTGGTTTTCCTCCTCTGTTAGGTTACTACCTTGTCTCCTATAGTTCTGAAAATAATTGCTTCTAATTTGGTTAGTAAGAACATTCTCAAAACTCAAAATGTCATGTTGCAGTGGCGGGTTATAAATACTTCTTTGTAAATTCTCTTGTCCTTTATAAAATCCCCCCTCCTTAAAAATAACTGAAAAATTCAGCTTCCTTGTAAATAATTTGACATCCAGTAAAATATTGTCCATAGTAGGTATCTTTTGTGGCACGAAAGTAATCACTATATCAGTATAGTTAAAAATGTTGAAATTATCCAAGGAATGTATAATGGAAGTCCCTTCATCCTCACCGAGTATATTTTCCAAAAGAAAACTATTGGGAGCAACAGAAGTGTTCCCACATTCTATTGGTACACACCCCTCCTGTTGAACCGATAGTCCCCCGCTGCCTGCGTATAAGATTGCTGTTGGGGTACTCTGTGCTTTATTCTTTCTGATCTCCTGGGGCCTAACTCTTCTAAAGGGATATTGTTATCCTTGTTGTAATCATCCTGGTAATGATTAATGTTTTCCCCAAAATCACCCCCGGGGTAATGGTTGTTATATGCTTCAGCATGCTCACCTTGCTCATCACGCCTAAATGTATCAGCGTTCCATGTACTAGTCGAGTAAGATTATGTAGTCTCTTCTCGTGATGTGATTTGTGATAATTACTATTAATTGTGTAGGCTACACCAGAACGATACTCGTTCAAATCCCTTTTTAGCTTAGATATTTTCCTATTGTAATTACGTGATGTTATACTGTCTACATCCTGTATAGTTCTAAAATATACACTCTTATGTTCTTCTGTTGAAAATAGTAAGTCATCAGAAATTTCTTTATACAATTTATCTATTTCTGTCTTGTTTGACTCCATTTTATTTTCATTGTTTTTCATAAGCACTCTGATAGACAAACCACAATCGTTAAAAATATTACTAATATTTTTAAACAGTTCATTATCGGCTTCATAGTTGATATTGCTAGGAAATTTCGTTATCCTAAGCCCCTTCGGGACAATACTATCCTGACGACATTTGTTAAAATACCAGTTTTCTACTACAAGACCTCTGTATCTAGTAAGCGATGTTTTAAAAGTCTTACATTTCTCTTTCTAAGTCGTATTGCTTCTTTGAACAGGGTCCGCTGCCTTGGTGGAAATATTAAACAAGCTGTTTAACCAACTATTAAAATCCATATTACGATATTTAGAAAAGTCATTCCCCTTATGGAAAGTACGATCATTGTGACCAGTTCTGTTCAGGTTGTCCAAAGAACCCCCCATACTATCATTCACTCGCGTAGATCTCATCCTCGCCATATTGTTGTCATCCCCAGCGTCTGATGTCATCGCCACGTCTCCTAAACTCCTGGGACTATTCTGGCCACATGGGATATCGTTAGCTGTCTCAGATGGTGTATTGCTAACTTGTGAGTGATTTTGGATAACTTTAATAAGCTCACTCAACAGAGAGCTACTATCGGCCATTGTAAAAGGTTAAATAGTTGTAGCTCTTATAAATAATTATAGCTCTTATAAATAAATGAAAGTACCACTAATACAACCTGGAATAGTGCAGTCACAAATCTTTACAGTCGTATAGTTCTCAAGTTAAGGTAGCTACGAATTGTATTCCGACTAGTAAGGTATGTAAATTGAACACATAAAAAGAACCAAGGAACGGTGGTAATAAAGTCCAACATCCAAGGACTCCTCGAATCCGACAGCTGGCAAAAACCAGGAACCAAACGAAGAAACAAAAAAGAAACACTCAAAGCATATCCCAGCTGCTCTGGTCAATGAAGGCAGTCCACAAAATATAATACCACCAATAATTCCAAACACGACTCAGGAAGTCACTCCAAACGAAATAAAGTGAATAATTTTATTCCAAAACACGAACAGGACACAAAAACCAGATTGAGCACTTTCGTCTCCACACCGGAGACCTCATCAGAATCAACATTAACAATTTTAACAGCACTTTTATACCACTACCAACACACTAATTGACATCAATAATACAATTGAACAATTGTTTAATTACTACAATTCCTTAAAGGTGTATACAGACTAGTACCATATTGGAACATCACTTACTGGATACCTCACGAGTAAATGTCTATAGCATTACTTCATTTAGAAGAAAACGCGTCTTCTCTATTCTCATCTAGATTGTGCAAGGTTTTTCTTAGAGGGACTTTAATTCTTCACCCTCCTGCCAAAGATCCAACATCCCCTTGGGCTCTAACTATTATTTTGCAAGCCCTGGTTCTTCCTCCATTTGAGCCTTCAGCCAAAGTAGATTTAAAATTTTTGTCTTGGAAGACTGTTTTTCTGATGGCTATCACATCTGCAAGACAAGTGAATGAACTGCAAGCTCTGTCATCTAAATATCCTTACTTAATTTTCCAAAAAGACAGAGCAACTTTATATACTAATCAAACCTTTCTTCCCAAAGTGGCGACTGAGGACAATATAAACCAATCTATCAACCTACCAGTATTTTTCCCTCATTTCCAAAACAAAGGAGCATACACACTTCACCTGTTAAATGTCCACAGACAGTTGCATTTCTGTCTAGACAGAAGTAAATCTTTCAGAAAAGCTGACCAGGTTTTCATATCCTTTTCGGGTGCAAAAAAGGGCAAACCAGTTACCAAAACCACCTTAGCCAAATGGTTAAGGGACTGTATTTAATTTGGTTTTGAATCCAAATGTGTTCCTTTACCTCAACGAGTTAAGGCTTTACTAGATCTGTGGCAACTTCTCAAGCCTTTTGGGCCAAAGTTTCAATTAACGATATTTGTTCAGCTACCTCCTGGTCTAATTCTCTGACCTTTATTTCGCATTACAAATTGGACATAGTTTCCAGAAGTAGAGCTGCCTTTGGTTCTGCAGTACTCTGGAATGTCCTTCCATGAAGGCGACCCAAGGTTTGGTTGTAGCTGGGGACTGTGTTCCCCAGGTCGAGAAAGAATGAGAAGACAACATCAGATAAAGAAGTTATGTACTTACCATAATGTTCCATCTGTGTTGTCTTTCTCTTCTTCCTCGACCTTCCCTCCCTCCTTCCTCTTGTGCCTTGGGGCATGACTTGACAGATGTGTTTATAGGAACATCTGTTCCTTTATTGTGGTCCTGTTCTTTCTCTTTTCTGTGTTGTTAGTTTTCAGAACTAGTTGTACTTTGGCTATATAGTTTATTGTTTGCAAACATGGTACTAGCAAACTCAGTCTGAGGTAACCAAGGGGAGTGAGGCATTATGGGTAAGAGAGGCGCTCAAGCTTTGGAGCCAAAGCTTTTGGAACGAGGACAAGTCAGATCCGAGGTCAGATCCAAAACCCACAGAGCGAGGAAGAATGAGAAAGGCAACACAGATGGAACATTATGGTAAGTACATAACTTCTTTATCTTCATAGTATTTGAAGTAAAATTACAGATCTACATTCTGAATATCACTCTATTCCCCAGAAATCCTAGCCATCACTGAAGCATGGCTTAAATCCAGTGTGAAAGATTAAAGAAATACTACCTTCAGGCTATAACATTTTGAGGACTGACCAACCCCACAAAAGAGGAGGAGGAGTCAAACCTACTGTACCCCAGCTCCTATAACCTCACTTCCTATTCCAATTTCAACCTGATATTTCATTCGGCTGATATAACACTTTTACAGCTAAATACACCCCCCCTGCCCCAGAAACAGCATACCCATACTCAAATTCCTCTCCTTGTTATCTAATACTACTGCTTAAAAAGATCATTCAGGGTGATGTCAGTACTGACTGGCGAAATGTAACCTCAGACAGACCCTCATCCTGCATAAATCTATTTGATCTGACTCAACTAAACACAGCACATACTAGATACAAGAAGACACAATTCTTGATTGGTTTTAGTCTCAGATCTCAGTAAATATCCTAACTCCCTAAGTGACTGTCTTTCTGCATACCTACAGACTTACCACTCATCACCCCAATACCTACCAACTTAAACCAGCCAGGCATTTCATAAAATTTTACAAAGATTTATTTAGCAGTATCTTAAGGTCCTTCAACTGGTCTGTAATAAAAACTGCCATTAGATGATGCAGTTACAACTTTTAATACTTTTTATAAATGTCCTAGATAACATTGCCCCTCTACAGATTAAAAGAATAAAAATAAAACACTCACCTTAACTGTCCGCTCTCACCAAAAACATTATGCATATCAGAGACAGGGCTTCCAAGGTGTGGCTCCCCCCTTGAAATAGTGACTACATTTAATAAATACTTTATAGAGAGCATTACTGCCCTCACCAGCAGCAAATCACCCTCCCCTACACAAACCCATATCATATTATCATCTGCCCCCTCCACTACCACATTAACCTCTAAAAAATATGAATCCAAACAATCCTTAGTTGCAAATGCCAACAGCTTTACCTTAAAATCTGTAACATTTACTATAAAAACTGCTACTTAAACTTTGCACTACAGCTGCTGATAACCTCCCACCTGAACACCTCAAGATGGCACCTCAAGATGGCAGCAGAAGTCATATCTTACCCAGTATCTTAATTAATAGATCCATACAGGAATCCTGTGTCTCAGCCATTTGGAAAAAGAGGAATGTCATCCCACTGCACAAAGGAGGAAACTCTACATAAGTCTCTTACTTTCATCCCATTGCAATTCTCTCCTGTCTCTCAAAAATCTTAGAAAAATGTATCCATACTCAACTTCTTCACCATCTCCTCTCAGAACTCAGTATGGATTCCGCCCCAGCCATAGTACAACTGCTGCACTATTATCCTTTTCAGATAATGTAAACAAGAAAAGGGACTTTGGGAAACTGTTTCTTCCATATTTCTAGGTCTGTCCAAAGCTTTTGATACCATCTCACATAGCAGACTACTTTAACAACTGCCCCATCTCTGCCTAACCCCTCCCTCACTTCAGTGGTTTAAAAGCTACATATCTGACAGATAGCAAACTGTTAGATGGCAACATATTTTCTCCCTTTACCTCCCTGTTACTACTGGTGTACCCCAAGGCTGAATTCTTGGTCCTCTTCTCTTTAATATTTTCATTAATTACCTCTATACCTCTTCTAGGCAAGCATCACTTATACAGTATGCTGATGATTCAACACTAATATTCTCATCTGATACTCTGGAGGCATTTTGTTCTTGAAATCGCACAAGAAGCCTTCAGCTCTGAAACTGGCTTTATAATACCCAATTATTACTGAAACCCCAAAAAAAACAAAATTATTCCTATTCTTCCCAAAGCACAACTGAAGGACTAACCCATCTTCAAAATGTTCAGACTTTATACAGACATAGAAATTCTATCCCATACAAAACTGGTGTGACAGTTGATGACAACCTCAGATTTGAACTCCACATTCAAAATAATTAAAAGAAAATCACCAGAAACTCTGCATACTTTATAGTCATAAAAACGTCTTACTAACCACCCTAACAACCACTTGCCTCCTTCCTTAACTTTTGTATGGTACCCCTGTTCTTACCAACTTGCAGGTATCTGTTATAACTAAACTTGAAATATGTTACAACTAAGTTGCTAAATTTGCTACCAATAAACATGTTATACACATCACTGCAAGACTCTTAAATGTTTGAACTGGCTTGAACTACCCCACTGCCTAAACTGTGCAACTAGCTACTGCTCACTACGTCATTTGTAAACCCCATGCCTGTCCTGTACTAAACTCCAGTCTTCCTTCTATCACCCAAACAGACCCCTTCGTTTTAATGATAAACAACTTCTCACCATCTATAAAGCTCAAAAAGCAATTGGAAATCGCCTTTGCTGCTACTCTGTTACAAAAAATGGAATTCTGTTCCACAGGCTTTTAGAACTGTAACCTACCATCCTTCCTTCAGGCATCTTCTGAAAGGCCACCTGTTAAACTCATGGCTGTGCTCATGTTACACTCCTGGCTGAACGCAAATCTTGTCTACTTTTCTCCACCCCTTTCTGTATAGATTCTCCACCCATCTCCACTCGGCTACCCTACCATCTCTGCCACTTTAAATAACCTTTGCTCTCAACTTCTTCCCATTTATACTAATCTATTGTAATCTCTCTCCCACTTTTTAGTTACAATTGAATTAAATGCATGACTTTTAGTTATTACTACTATGATTTGCCAAAAAGATGCTCTTCGGAATTGTATATAGTGTTTTACTTTGCTTTTTCTCATTGCTCTTTTTGTAAAATATTTTTTGGTATACCTCTGCCTCACAATATTATTGACTGTTTTTGAAATGTATAATTGTCAGCTGTTTCTTATGTAATGCGTCTGAAAATTTCTTTATTTTCTCTAAGTGGAGCTTTTCTCCCTGTGCCTCCGCTACATATGGGCTCTTGTGACCCAGTTGGACTTTCCCAGTAAACAAATGTCAGTAAATAAAGTAAAATAAGTAAATAATCTAAAACTCCACAGAGGAAGTCATACTTCATAAAGTTCCCATGTGACAGCAGATTGCAGAAAACAAGAATGTATGTGTTTACTCTTTATTACCCCAAATGTAAGCTGTGCATTTAGGTCTTCAGCTTGTTGAACATTAGATTAACCAGACTATACATAGCTAAGTGTAGCAGTGTGAAAGGCACCAGAGTAATGCGACTAAAGGCAAAAACTCACAAAAGTTTACCATAAACTATGTACTTCCATTTAGCTTTAGTTGCAGTTGGTGTTAGGCATCAGGCATTCTGCAAATGCAGAACAGGAAGACTAATGAGACAGAAGGGAAAAGATGCTCAAATGGGAGAAGGAGGCAGTGCCTAAGTAGCTTATGACATAAGCAGGATAATATTGGCTCATAACAATATGTAGGCAACAGCTGTACATAAAATAGTGTACTAAAAGTAGTTAGGAAAACTTAGCTAATGCCTTGATTAGAACTCTTGAAAGTAGGAAAAAATCTGTAGTGTTGAACATGACCTAGTCACGTCAGAAAGGAATTCCTACTTCCTGCCCTTTAAATATCACAATTGAAGGACAGTGACAACTTACTGAAGCAGAAGGGGTGAACAAAGAGAATGATACAGACAGATGGAGAGAGGAATAGTAACAATATCTTTTGTGGAACTTTTAGGACCATCTGTATGCTATATTACTCTTATTACCTCATTATTAAGCTGTCATGCTCTGTGTAATATAGTGCTTGCTCTGTGGAACAAGAAGGGGTAGGGTAGTGCAACCAACCTTAAGACATAAGAAGGATAAGGGTGACCTACTAAGTCTCCCTGCTGCAGCTGCAGTGTTTTTGCAAATTATGTCTTGCTGCACTTTTCAAATGGTATGTTATTGAAATGTAAATGGAGAGAAATACAGACATTTGCAGTTGACTGTTTAATAGGAATATGAAATGTCACTAAATAATAATTTGACCTACAGCTGTAATCGTACCCCTGACACTATGCAAAAACATCATTCTACAAACAAGGGATTTATCTCAACATGCAACATAAGCATTTCCAGCTCATTACATCCAGCAGCCTAAGTACTCTTACAGTAATTGTTTCAGAACACTGCTTTTAATCTTGTTTTCCCGGATTACATCCAGCAGATTTAACCACATTTTTGCAAAAGTAACCAGATTATTGCTGCTGAAGTTACAATGTTCAGCTTTTGCCATAGGAAGTTAAACAGCATTCACCATCACTCAGCACTGGTGTGCTATGCCAACCTCAGTGCAAATGCTGAGGACAAAAAGTGAAGGATTTTCCATGGGCCATTTCTGGTCATGTGCGTGTTGTGTGTGATTCCATATTTTGTCATGGTTAAACTTGTGAAAAAGGGGTTGGTAGGACAGTGGTGAAAACAGGGGTGGCAAGCAGAGGGTAAGACATAGGGAAGAATGGAGGAGTGTGGTGGGAGAGCACCATAGCTATCTTCCTCTTCACAACATGAATGTAGATTTGTACAAAGAATTTTATGACTTTGGAAAGTCATCACACCAGGGATGGCTAACAACAACAGAATAGTGTTGTATTGGCAGTTTGGATCAAATCAAATGTGTCAGGATGACACATAGGTGATGTGGAGAGCTATGTGTGGGCATAACTTTTTTGTGAGATGAGTGCCAATTTTCTGTATTTTTCTAAAGCGACACAAATGTTGGGGAAGGGCCTTAGGATTGTCAGGGTCAGGTAGGAAGCAGGTGCAGACATACAGGATGTACAGAACAGGCAGGGATGGTGATGAAACTTAGGAATGTTAGGGTCAGGTAGGAAGCAGCAGATTTATCTCAACATGCAACATAAGCATTTCCAGCTCATTACATCCAGCAGCCTAAGTACTCTTACAGTAATTGTTTCAGAACACTGCTTTTAATCTTGTTTTCCTGGATTACATCCAGCAGATTTAACCACATTTTTGCAAAAGTAACCAGATTATTGCTGCTGAAGTTACAATGTTCAGCTTTTGCCATAGGAAGTTAAACAGCATTCACCATCACTCAGCACTGGTGTGCTATGCCAACCTCAGTGCAAATGCTGAGGACAAAAAGTGAAGGATTTTCCATGGGCCATTTCTGGTCATGTGCGTGTTGTGTGTGATTCCATATTTTGACAAGGTTAAACTTGTGAAAAAGGGGTTGGTAGGACAGTGATGAAAACAGGGGTGGCAAGCAGAGGGTAAGACATAGGGAAGAATGGAGGAGTGTGGTGGGAGAGCACCATAGCTATCTTCCTCTTCACAACATGAATGTAGATTTGTACAAAGAATTTTATGACTTTGGAAAGTCATCACACCAGGGATGGCTAACAACAACAGAATAGTGCTGTATTGGCAGTTTGGATCAAATCAAATGTGTCAGGATGACACATAGGTGATGTGGAGAGCTATGTGTGGGCATAACTTTTTTGTGAGATGAGTGCCAATTTTCTGTGTTTTTCTAAAGCGACACAAATGTTGGGGAAGGGCCTTAGGATTGTCAGGGTCAGGTAGGAAGCAGGTGCAGACATACAGGATGTACAGAACAGGCAGGGATGGTGATGAAACTTAGGAATGTTATGGTCAGGTAGGAAGCAGGTGCAGACATACAGGATGTACAGAACAGGCAGGGATGGTGATGAAGACAAAAGGTTGAAGGACACCTTGATTGAGGATAGGTAGGGGACCTCAGAGTTGCATCCCCGTCTACTTTAAAAACAGTGAGAATCTAGTCCTCACCCTCAGAATATTGTCATCACTGTCTTCTGTGTCAGTTGTCTATGTCCTGCTTCAGTTCAGCAATGCAATGCAGGACCTCTTCATTCCTGCCTGTTCGGGCACTGAGGTCCCTCTCCATTATGTCATGCACCAGCTCCTGCCTTGTGGCAAAATCACCACCTCCACTCATACTGCTCCTGAAGGGTAGCACTGCAGCAGCAGCAGCTGGTAGGGCAGGAGTTGTGAAGACAACACTGACAGGTTGTGACCTCAAAGTGCTGGGTGTCTGTGCTGCCACCTGTGAAGGTATGGCAGGCCAAGCTGGAGTGGTTTGTCTACCTCTCTGTGTTGTTGGTTATTTTTTCAGTGACGATGTATACAAACAGCAGAATTTTAATAAATTTAAAAAGAAAGAGTGAAGGTGGGGGGAATTAGATCCATGACATGTCACATATTTTTTTTCAATATGTTTTTTTCCAAGTACATAAACAAGTATGTTAAATGACTGTACACATTTGCCACATCCAGATATGATTTTAAGGTATTAATCACTGCTAGGATATAAGTAATAGCAGTCTTTATTTCACTATGCCGTATAGGATATATGCATTCACACACAATAATTGCAGTTACCATAACTGAATTGTTGATGACATTCATTATTGCTGTTAATATTTAAATAATGCCATCCTGTAATAAAACCTAATTGCTGCTTCTGGGTATTGGACCCATACAAGTTAAGCTGGTGTTCTCATTGCATAATGCAAGCAGCAACAACTATTGGAGAAGGCACGCATGCTTGAAATTAAGGTTGAGGTATGCCTACTCAAGATGCTAGAGAGTGAGGGACTGGGAATACTTATCTGGCTTGCATGTGGACCTAAGACATACTTACCTATGCCTCTGTGAGGCAAGTTAGTCTCTCCTGGTGCACCTCAAGGTTTGCTGCTATTTCTTTTTGAGCTATACAGTAAAGAAAAAGAAAAGAACACGTAAGAAAGCATAATGAATCACTGTCTTGACTGTCTAATGCATACTATTGTTAGATATTAATTATGTTGTAAATATGCTGAAGGAAATTGTGCAGGAGGGTGTAAATATCTACTAGAGGTAATTTACAGTGAAAGCTTTATTTAGTAACCTAATAAAATAAATGTATAACCAAAGTGTTGGGCTGACATACATTCTATTCTCACAGCATAGGGCAGGTAAACAGTGCTGAAGTACTACAGGGGGAGGGGCACTTTCTCAGTTTTACACTGACTGTATAAGCAATACTGCACAAGGGTCTGAAATAAAGCTACAGAAAAAATAAACAACAAGGGTCTAAAATAAAGCTACAGGAAGAAATATCTCATTCCTTTTTGACAATACTCTTTTATGGGGGGAAAACCGGTATTAGTGTATTAGAAATACTGGTAAACTGGATTAAACCTGACAGGATAAGATATTTTGCAAGTTGTTAATAGCTATCATAATGGTTATTATTGTATTGTTTAGAATTAAATTGTATTTACAACCTGTTAAATAGTAAAGCTATACAAGAGATGGGTTAAAAAACAAGAGATGATTTAAAATTGCTTTATTAAAGCTGTAAAGAGAGAATAAAGATATGCAACATGCATAAATGTTTCTAATAGCAAGAATGGTCACTATTTTAATATGTTTTTGGCAAAACAATGTTGGTATAAAAAAGCATGAATGTTTCTATGTTGGTATAAAAAAGCATGAATGTTTCTAATTGCTGAGTATATAGTTTAAAATAACAGGACATATGCCTTTGGTGGCAATTCCACTAAATACTTCTAAAGAGACAAACATTTTCCAAGATTTTGCTTAATATTAATGTTATTAAATTTGTAAGATTAGACTAAATGTACTTTACAGTCTTTGTATGTACAAATGTAGAAAATTTCAGTACAAATGATAGTCTTTGTATGTACAAATGCAGAAAAATTCAGTACAAATGAAATTAATGTCTAGTAATGAATATGTGTGAAAAAAAACATATTTAAAGAAAACAATGTGTCCAGGATACCTACTAGATTGAAATGCATAAATAGCAAACAGTCTGTGTAAATACATACTGATCAGGATACATTGTAATAAGTTCATACTGATCAGGATACATTGTAATAAGTTCAAAAGTAATTTGTCAAGTTGTAATATCACTGCTTTTACCCCAGTAAAATAATTGCTTTCAAATATTTATTATCTAGGCTCAGTTCAGTATTTTACCAAGATGTTATTGAGCAGTTCAGAGACATGAACACAATGTGATGGTTAAAATGACATTAAAACTGTATATTTTCAGCAGTGTATAAATGCTTGCAGTAGCACATAGTTATTTGTCTCATAGTTAATTCAACACTTAAAAAGAGTTAATACAACAGTTCTAAGTCATAAATTAAATTCTGTAATTGCAAAAAAATAAATTAATCAAGTTAAACTAAAGCAGACACAGCTCATAACTGATAAAATATTTTCACAGAATGGTCTACAAAAGAAAGTTGTTAAATACATTCAGGTTTGGTAGTAATACGTTTTCATTGTATTAACTATGTAAAATTGCATTTTATCAAAAAGTCTAAAGGTTTTGTTTCTTAATGTGTTTTTTATATAGAATGTTTTGAGTATGTTTAAAAACAGAGGGAATTGTTAGATATTAATTATGTTGTAAATATGCTGAAGGAAAAAGTTTGCTTGAATATATGTATAGAGTTTACAATGTGCATTCATACTATATGTATAACAGATAGGCTTCTCTTCACAGCATCAGGAAATGCCTAACAAAGCAATAGTGGAAAACAAGCATTACATGATTTTCTCATGTTTGTAGAACAAATATCTATTAACAGACATCCTTTTTTATAAATTCAGCAATACGTGATGTTTTTCCAGTAGGAACAGCTTATACAGATGTTTCCTTTCAGAATGGCATCCTCACATCAGCAAAAGTGCTTAAATCACAAAAGGACAATAGAAAAGTCTAAAAACAGACATTATGTGACTTCCCGTAGAAGGCCAGAAAAATATATCAAGAGGAAATGACAATCTCTTGTGTGCGTGACTAGCTCTGTATATAGCTATTGTAGTAATTCAGTTATGTGAGAGAAGGACAGAGAGGTATTTTGTAGAAGTCATCATTCATATCTGTAATGAAGGAAAACTTTGTAAATATATGCTACAAATCTGACAGACTACGTGTGGTTTGTTATAAAATAAGTTATCTGTAACTGTGCTTATAACTGCAAAATATATTTCTTTATCAGTGTGCAATTTGAAAGGCTTGGTGCTTTAAACAGACTACAGATGGAGTCATGCAAAGCTATGTGTCTCTGATTCAGCAGTAAACAGCAAGCAGCAGTAAGCAGCTCAATATAACTTTTCAGCTATATCACGGACTGTTAATAAATATATTTAAAAAACTGAGTAGTGTTTGCATTGTTAAATTCATCCTCCTATCAGTTTAGGAAATCTTGGTTGCACTTTTTCAGGTCACTGTACTGCTAATGAACCTAACAACATTGTTCCCCAGTGTGTGGAATGCCCGTTCCACTGGAGACGGCCTTAACCAAGGTATTCCAAGTCTCGGCCTTATACTGAGACCCTGTATAATCCTACTGCATCTTACAGCTGTAGCACTTCACGGGGAAAGTCACAAAATCATGAACTCGTTAACACCCTACAGTAGTGTTCTAAATTTATCACTGTCCTCTCCATTGCCGGCCATGTCTGAATTGTTGCTAAATTCAGATGTCAGGTGTAACAGCTTGTGAGCAAAGACACATATCCTTGCCAACTGTATTTGCACAATTGCAAGTATATGAAGTCCTTGGCAGACACATTGACAGTACTTGCATCAAATAGCAATAAAGGTGTGAAACATAGCGGTGAGCTTTGCCATGTCTGATGCTCATCCTATTGACACATGTTCCACTTTTCAGCAATGAAATGCTTAATGGCTTGGCTTGTAAATTTTGGTGCTTGGAAGATTAAATAGTAGGAATTGTGACATATTTTGATGTTGGGACTTGCACACTGTTAGAATTGTGTTGCATCAGCTGGGAATCGAACCCATGGAATAAAGCTTGCAAAAATTGAAACTTAGCTTATAACTCATCTTTGCCGTGACCGAGCTTTCTATTAAGCATGGTAATTAGAGCTGTATTAATTTCAGAATGAATGGCGATATACTTCAGAGAGGTCTGTGTGTGTGACTTTAAGTAGTCCGGGGAGTTCATTCCTATTTAAAATGCAATACTTTTGTTTGTAAATATATTTCAGATGGATGGAGTTGCATGACCTGAATAATACAGGTTGGGCTATGTTACATGTGTACTTCCCAAGACATATTCTAAGCACATAGTTAGGATATGTGATGAGTCATGATGACAAAATATTGTGCCCATCATGCATATGCAAGTGCATTTGAAATTAAATATCCTAATTGTCACATTTATCAAATTTTGCACACATCTTGGAGTTTTATGTATATGCTAAACAGAAACATTTAGTACATTGCTTGCAATAATCATATTTGTCATTCTCATTTGTATTTAGGTTTACATTCCTAATCAAAATGTGAGAAATTAAATTTTGGCACCCTTTGTAAACATATCAGCTGGATTTGAACCCTTAATCACCTTTGCTTTATATCTAAACCCACTGCTCTTAGTACCTTGTGCCACAGAGACAGGTAGGTGACAGGTGGTGGAATTTCTCCACTCAGTACTGTCCAGAGCACTGACGAAAGCACACAGTTGCCAGATGTGTTTGCACTACAGAAGACAGCCCAAATTAATTTTTTCGCTTTTTCCTTTGGCAGTGAAATGTGTTTGTGTGGCATTCAGCAGCATGCAAATGCAAACTGCAACAAAGTGACAAACGATATATAATTGTAATGAAAGTAAAAATTAAATATGAATAATACTTTCAACACTTGTGATATTATGTTGTCGTAACTTGCCTTCAATCTTACTGGATGGGTTCGGTGCCGATCCTCGACTCCTACTCTGCTGAATACACTAGCTCGAAGTCTATAACTTGGCTTGTGACAGAATAGATATCCCATCTTGCAGTGGTGTAATTCCCCAGATCTCATTTGCCGCTTTACGAGTTTGGATGCTCTCTTCTTGGCCGTGGCTAAGTTCTTTAAAGATTTATATTTTTTCTATATATTTAGAATTAATAATATTTAGTTAGTTGTTTAGATAGTTGTTCTGTATTTTTAGTGTGTTGTAGTTACTAGGGCAAATTATCTTGCTACTGTGTGGTTGCTTGTTGGCCGTCGTTAGTCGCAAGGCCATTTTCTATTTTTTCCCATCAGTTTTTGTAGTGGTGTAGCTAGTGGTTACTGTAGAATAGTTAGAGAGTGTGTATTCCTTATCTGTGTATATTAGCTCATTTTAGTTAGAGCTAAATATCCGCTTATCTTAGAAGGTTTGTTCTTGTTTCTGTTTTGTAGCTCTACTAGGTCCATTTAAGTTAGAGGGCAGAGCTGTTCCTGTGTTTCTCCCTTTTTTTCAGATGTGCTTATATATATATATATCTATATATATATATATATATATATATATATATATATATATATATATATATATATATATATATATATATATATATACATACATAGAGTTTGGTAGAATATTAACCTTTGTGTTAGTAATATTACCTTTATAGAAAACTATTTGCTTCCTTTTTGGTATTAGTGGTGTTCCTTATTATTATGTCTAAGTAAACTAGAGAGAAGGAACCTAAGCCATCTGGCTTTAAAAAGTGCCAGAAATGTTGACAAAAAATGTCTATAACTGATGGGCATAATATGTGTGTTTACTGTTTGGGGCCATTCACCTGCAAGAGACATGTACATTCTGTCATTCCTTCAGCTCCCGTGTAGTACAGGAAAGGAAAACAAAGGTCATTCTAAAGGAACTCCTGAAACCTTCCTTTGATGAAGCTCTACAAAGTACATGTTCATCATGTTACACTGCTGCAGTCATTACACTTGGGTTATCCTACCGTCAGGCGGTTCCCCAGTCGGCCTGATTTCCAAAGTCTTGGTCCGGCGTCGGTTGCTGTCGCCTCCTCCCTGACGTCTGTGCGACAGGGGTATATAAGATGCAGCCGACGCCATTTTCTTCAGTCTTTCTTGCCGCGCGGTGCCCGAAGCAAAAGCAGTTCGCAAGTGCCGGTCGGCCGTCTCCTGAGATTTTCATTCCGAATCCAGAACCGAAGTCTTCTACAAAGCTAAGTACCCTGTTGGGAAACTTTTTCTTGCCTCAGACTGATGTCAGTAAAAGTTAATAACTGTATTTCTTGTGGGAAGCAAATACCTCATAAGGTTTTCCATTCTTATTGTATCCCATGCCTAGACCAGACCACGACGTCACTGGTTGTCGGTTTTGTGCTAGGTTTAACAAGCGCACTATTAAACGTCGGTTTGATTTTGCACGACCTTATTTTGGTAGAAAATTCAATTATACCATGCCGTCAGAACTTCCGACGACCGGAATACATAAAAAGCGCAAAGACAAGGATAGGCATCCGAGGCCCAAAACGGACGATGAAGCCTCTTTTAGGCCAGTTGCAGGTTCTCCGGTTTTCAGCGAGGTGCCTTCGCAGCCCCTGACGACAGCTTCAGTAGAACCACAGGCCATCTCTGACTCCCACGTGGAGATGGCTGGACCTTCGGACGCACAAGTTATTCAGCCTACCGAAACTAACCCTTCAGAGGGATCCGGAGTAGCTGAGCTACCCGCAGCTTCAGAGGGTATTTTCAGACCTACTCAGTTAAGCATTAAATACTCTGCTAAGTCTAATCCTCCTTTAAAAACAAACAAATACAGCATTCTCCAGGACAGGCCTCCATGCCTAAGAAACAAATGCTCAAAATGGCCGAAGACCTAATCACTCTGATCAGGGGGTCTCATCCCCCTCCTGATAAAAGGCCTAGACAGGATGCAGACTATGACTCATCCGACCAGGTGTCCATCTCTTCAGATTCATCCTCAGACCTAGGATATTCTTTACCCCCTTATGAGGATTCTGATGCTGAGGAGTCAATTCCATCAGCCTCTCCACCTGACGACTACTCCTGTGGGGAAACCTTACATACCATGAGGGAGCATTTCCATTGGGAAGGCCAGGATTACTCAGAATCCAAGGAAAGGCTCAGAGACTTCCTTTTACTACCTCAACACAGACCCCTTGCAATTCCGCCAGTGTTAGATATTGTGGATGATGTGTATACTGAATCCAGCTTAAATCCTGATTCCTTACCTCCAGCCCCAGTTAAACCTGACATACTACAGAGTCCCTGACTCACACAAATTTCTGTATAAAGCCCTGTTGCTGACCCTGAAAATATTTCTCAGGGACCCAAAGGGGTTAAGGCCTCTTCAGCCAAGAATTCAGTTCCCTCTGACACAGATTCCAGAGCATTAGACAGATGGGGAAAGAAAGTATATACGTCTGCAACTTTAGCAATGAGAGCCTTAAATTGTCAGTTTCACATGCTAAAATATCAGCAATTTTTACTGTCTCAGTTGAAACAAAAAATGCTTCCAGATTCAGATCCTCCTAATTTTAAAGAAATGCAGGATTTATTGCATGCAGCTGAACAAGTGGGAAAACATACTTTGCAATGTGGTTTTGATTCTTTAGAGGCCTCCTGTAGAGCAGCAGTTACAGGCTCTGTCATTAGAAGACATGCTTGGTTGAAAGAACATACGTTACCAGATCATGTTAAAGCAAAATTATTGGATGCACCTTTGCAGCAGGATATGTTATTTGGAGTTAAGGCAGAAGAGGTATTAAAGAAAATGGAGGATAAGTCAAAATCTATCCAAACGGTGAAGGATTTCTTACAGGTTCAGCCTCCTAGATTTAGCAGAAATTGGCCAACTAAGAATTGGTCCTTTCCAGTGACAGACAGACCTCAAAGGGGCAGATACAGACATCCAAGAGGTAGAGGTCAACCACAAGGTCCTTACAGGCCTCAACAATGGGTTGCATCAGGCCAGAAAGAAGGGGAAGACAGGCCCCAACCATATAAAAAGCAGCCCCAATGACTTCCCACTACAGCTGCCAAACAACTCTCTCTCTTGGCAGCCCCCTTGGGAGGAAAACTGGCACTTTTTTATCACACTTGGCATATGATCACCAAAGACAAATGGGTTCTCAACATTGTATCTCAAGGTTACAGGTTCCACTTTCACACTCTGCCAAGGTTAAAAGGAATGCCAAATCTGCCACCAAATCAATGGGCAGAGGCTCAAAAACAAATTACAGCACTCATGGATATGAGAGCTATTCAAAAGGTACCACCACAGGAGCAAGGACAAGGATTTTACTCAAGACTCTTTCTGGTTCCCAGAAAGGACAAAGCCTGGAGGCCCATTCTGGATCTTTCTTCTCTAAACACTTACCTGGTTGTTCCGAAATTCAAAATGTTAACACTACAGCAGCTTCTTCCCATGCTGGGCAAGAAGGTTTGTCTCGTGACCTTGGACCTCAAGGAGGCATACCTGCATGTCCCTATCAGACAAAACTGCAGAAGATACCTCAGATTCATAGCTGGTTCAATGCACTATCAATTCTCTGCACTGCCCTTTGGCTTTTCTACTGTGCCCAGGGTCTTCACAAAGTGCCTGGCACCAGTAATTGCATTTTGCAGACAGAAAAGAATTCAAATTTATCAGTACCTGGACGACTGGCTGATTCAAGCAGAGAGCAAGGACATTCTTCTAAAGCATCTGGCGTTTGTAGAAAAGTTAAGTTGCCTGGGGTACACAGTAAACGAAAAGAAATCAAAACTAGTGCCCTCACAAGAGATAATATTCCTGGGTGCCAGCTTGAACACAAAGGCCCAGATGGCTTATCTCATGCCAGACAAGCAAGGACAACTGACTCAATACTTTCAATTGATGGCAACAAAGACCCAACTCCCTGCAAGAAAAATTCTGCAGGCCTTGGGTTACATGGCATCTTGCATACTACTAATTCCATATGCCAGACTGCATATGAGGAAACTACAATGGTACCTAAAGAATGTATGGTCTCAACACTGTTAAAGTTTGGAAACAGTTATACCACTAATTCCTTGCCTTCAACAGGAGTTTCAATGGTGGGCTCAAGCTTGTCACCCCAACAAGGGACAGCCTTTTACTCAACCCACAGCCAGGCAAACACTGACAGATGCATCGGATTACGCCTGGGAAGCACACATGGCAGGCAAATGTATTCAGGGCAAGTGGCCCACAGAACAAAGGCATCTTCACATCAATCAAAAAGAGATGCTAGCTGTACAAAATGCCCTTATAGCTTTCAAGGACCTGCTGCATCCAGGACAACTACTACTAAAGACAGACAACACCACAGTTATGTGGTACATAAACAAGCAAGGGGGCACTCACTCCTACCTCCTCTGCAGACAAGCCATGACCTTGTGGAACACAGCTCTAAACTATCAAGTTCATCTGCAAGCACAATTCCTGCCAGGAGAGAAAAACACACTGACAGACTACTTAAGCAGAAACATCATGGATCCCCACAAATGGGAATTGCATCCACAAAATATTCAGAATGATAACACAGAAGTGGTGGAGCCCAGACATAGATCTGTTTGCATCCCCAATGAACTGCCAGCTACATAAATTCTGCACAAGGAGTTACCATCCACAAGCATGGAAAGTGGATGCCCTCTCATTCAGCTGGAAAAACCTACAATTATACGCTTTCCCACCACTACCTCTCCTGACAAAGGTACTCATAAAAGCCAGGCAAAAAGAGCCAAAGATGATCCTGATTGCACCAGACTGGTCACGCCAGCACTGGTACCCAATCTTAAAGAACTTAGCACAAGGACCACCCTGGATTTTGCCTCAAATCCCACATCTGCTGACTCAGCACAACAATCAGATACTACACAGCCAGCTAAAGCCCTTAAACCTAGCTGCATGGAAGATTCCTTAGTCAAGCAAGCAGTGCCTCTCTCCAAAGCTGTTATGGATGTCATTCTGGAGGCCAGAAGGCCTAGTACCAGGAAAGCCTATTTGGATAACTGGAAGAGATTCTGTGCCTGGAACCAAGCTCACAGCCTTGACCCTCTTGTCCCAAACATTCCTCAGATACTACAATATTTAACTGAGATGCTGGACAAAGACCTCTCCTTCTCATCCATCAAGATCCACGCCTCTGCCATCTCTGCTCATTACAACACGGATCCACCAATTTTCTCTAATCCTTTGCTAAGACAGTACCTCAGAGGGGCTAAAAACATAACACCGCCCCATAGAGCACCTACTCCAACTTGGGACCTCAACTTTGTTCTGGAAAAATTAACTTTACCTCCTTTTGAGCCAGCTAACACAGCAGAATTAAAATATATCTCTTGGAAAACTGCTCTGCTCCTGGCAGTAACATCAGCATGAAGAGTTTCAGAATTACAGGCACTAATGGCAGTGGAACTTTTCCTCATTTTCCACTAGGACAGGGTGTCTTTAAGAACTAACCCTACGTTTATGCCAAAGGTGGGTATCCAGTGTGGCTCTAAACCAAACTATTCACTTCCCAACCTTTTATCCAGAACCACAGAATAAAGGGGAGAGACTACTGCATTCTTTGGACATTCACAGGCAGTTACGCTTCTACTTGGACAAAACCAAAGCTTTCAGAAAATCTGAGCAATTATTGGTAGCATATGCTGCAGGAGCACAGGGAAAAGCCATTTCAAAACAGACTGTTTCACAATGGATAGGACATTGTATATTTTTCTACTATACACACTATGGGAAACGTGTACCTAGCAGCATTAGATCTCACTCCACCAGGGCAACAGCCACTTCAACTGCCTACCTCAGAGGAGTACCTACCAAGGGTATTTTGGAAGCAGCAATTTGGAGTTCTGTACATACCTTCACCAAGCATTACCATCTGCCTCTATATTTTAAATCCAGAGCTGGCTTTGCCACTGCAGTGCTGCAGGGCCTTATAGCCACCCTAATGCCTTATAGAACCAGCCACCCTACCTCAGCTTTGGGATTCTACCCAAGTGTAATGACTGCAGCAGTGTAACACGATGAACATAGTACAGTTTTGTACCTACCATAAATGTAGATGTTCGAGTGTATACACTGCTGCAGTCCAGGTTACCCTCCCTCCTTCCCCTCTTACTTGCTGGTACATACCTATGTCTTCTACCCTTTACTACCTATGGGGAGTATTTGCTGGTAGCTGAAAGTTGTTGTTTGCTTTTCTTATGTAGGTTTTATTAGCAATTTGAATTGCCTACCTTTTTGGGGGCACCTGACATCTGGGGCAAGAAAAACTGAAGAAAATGGCGTCGGCTGCATCTTATATACCCCTGTCACACTGATGTCAGGGAGGAGGCGACAGCAACTGACGCCGGACCAAGACTTTGGAACTCAGGCCAACTGGGGAACCGCCTGACGGCAGGATAACCCAAGTGTAATGACTGCAGCGGTGTATACACTCGAACATCTACATTTATGGTAGGTACAAAACTGTACTTTCTTCTTCAAGTAGGTCCCCTTCCACTAAAAGTGGCAAGCCTACAAAGAGACCATCTCCTGCTTCTTTGGCTCATTAACAGCCTCCTCAAAATTGACTAAAACTTCTGATACATTGACCTCGGCTCCACAGCCCTTGGAACCAAGAGAGATGATAGATTTGGACAAATCAAGTCCTTCAGTTCCACAGCCTTCGGAGCCGAAGAGACTGTTTTTTGGAGACAGTCCACTGAACTTCTACCGGTCTCCCCTACCTTGAGATCTCTTATATTGGAGAGATCTCGCTCACCAACCCTCCCCTCCAGGTCCTCTAGGAGTTTATTGGACGATGATGTGGACAGGGTGGTACACAGATTTTTGAAGTCATCGGTGCTGCCTAAATTGTTTTTGGCTCCGACCCAACTGGTTTCAGAGCAATCCAAGTCTGTAATATCCACGACTATTCCTCCTCCAAGCCAGAATGCCATTTGCAGCTTGCTGTAGACTCTTCGGTTCCAAGACCCCTTCAGGAGATTTTGGAACTGATCCCTGCTCCAACACTCTTGGTACCATCCGGGGTGTCTAGGAGCCAAAGTTTTCCGGTCGGCTCAGGGACGATGACGCTCAGACCAGAGTTTCTTCAGTTCCGAGTTTACCTCTTGGAGCTTCGGCTCGTCTGAGTTCGGATCCTACATCAGCCTCGGAGCTGATCTCCATGGAGCCAGGGATTCCCTTGTTTCCTCGGGATCTGCCTTCAAGCTGATGAGGAGTGTGCTGTCCCTGCCTGCAGCTCTACACAAGGATACTGGTATTCTTCTCCCGAAAGCATTGGCTTCTGTCTCGGCACCATCCCATCCATAGGACAGCAGAGATTCAGAGCCTCAGGGAGCCTCATTGACGAACCCCACTCTTCCGAGACCTCCCCAGAAATACCTTTCTGACGAGGCTCCTCGAAAGAGAATATGTGAGAGGAAGGATATAGACTCCCCTGACGAGTCCATCACCACTGACACCGACCTCGAAGAGTCAGAAGGGTCCCCACTGTCGTCCTCTGAAGATATCTCCTTTTCAGATATCCTAGAAATCCTGAAACAGAGGGGCGGCTAGAAAACCCTCAGCCCTTCTGATGAGGAGTTGGTGTACCTGAAGGGTTTTGGATCTCAACCTTCAGCCTCTTGGGCGTCTCTGCCTTTCAATGAGCTATTGGAGTTGGTTAGTCGAAAGGCATACGAGTCACCAGATACTATGGAACCAGTCCCTTGGAGACCAAATAAGTTCTCATCAGCCCCTTCTGAAAAAGAATTTCTCGCAAAAGACATTCCTGTAGATGCTATGGTGGTGGCATCAGCCACCAAGAAGAAACTTTCTGAAACATCCTCATCTGTCCATCCACTGAGCAAGGACTCACGGATGATGGACAGGTGCAGAAAGTGTATTTTTTGTCAGCAGATTTTACCCTTAGATTGCTGAGCTACCTTACGCACTTTACGAGACTGCAAAGCAATCTCCTGAAGGAGTTAGGAGATACTCTCCAAGGTTCATTGGCTGCAGGGGTGTCAGGAAAGGTAACTTCTCAGCTATCTACCTTAAATTCCATGAGACTAATATCCTATACAGCAGATGAAGCGAGCAGGGCAGCAGATTCAGGAGTTTCCTGAGGAGACACTCCTGGATGCGCTTGTGTAATTTTGTGGAGCCTTTCAAGTCTACCTTTACCAATGCCCCTTTTGATGGTTCCTCACTTTTTGGACCCAAAGTCAAGGACATACTCACCAGATGTGAGCAGAAAGGGAAAACTCTGTCGTTGGAGTACATATTTCCTTACCATCAATACCTTACCCTAAAGGTCAGAAGAGTGGAAAAATGTGGTTAAAAAGATCCCGGGGAGTTTTTCAAGATGCACAAGGTGAACCCTTCCCCAGGGGCAGAGGGGGAGACAGTAATGGTAAACGTCATCCTAGAGGCAGAGGGGGGTCCGCAAAACCAAGGTGACCATGATTCCTTTTGCAGCCATCCCTACCAGCGCTCCTGAAAGGAAGCCCATCTGTTCTACTCTGGAGGCAGTTGGGAGGCGGTTAGCTTTGTACCCAGATGCCTGGTGAGATATCACAAGAGACAAGAGGGTACAAAGTGTAATATCCAGAGGCTATTCCATTCCCTTTTGCCATCCTGTCCCACAGATCAGAACAATCCCAGTTGTTCCACCCGGTCAAAGGGAACAAGCAACTGTAGAAATTCAAAAGTTGCAAGACAAAAGAGTCATCCAGAAAGTCCCCGCAGACCAAATAGGATTCTGATCTTACTCAAAATTATTTTTATTGCCAAAAAGAACAGGGGACTGGAGACCCATATTGGATCTCAGCAAACTCAATGAATCCGTGAATATGTCCAAGTTCTGAATGGTGACACTGCAGTCAATTCTTCCCTTTTTAGGGAAAGACGATTGGATGTGCTCAATAATCCTCCAAGATGCGTACTACCACATAAAAATGGACAGAGCATCAAGGAGTCATTTATGCTTCTGGCTGGGAGCCAGACATTATCAATTTTGAGCTCTAACCTTTGGTCTCACTACAGACCCCAGAGTGTTCTTCAAATGCATGACAGTAGTCACGACTCACGTGAGACATCTGGGATTTCAAGTGTTTCCATACCTAGATGACTAGCTCCTAACTGCCACCACCAAGCATCTACTTCAGCAGGCGAGGGACATGATTCTTCAAACTTATCGGTTAGGAATAACAGTGAATTTACAAAAATCTGCCTTATATTCATAGACGCAGATCTCGACACCGTCTCCATGATGGCACGCTTGCCTCCTGACAGAGTTTCTGTTGCCAGACAACAAATAGTGAACCTTCTACCCAGAAACAAGGTGAAGGCAAAGACGATTTTGAAAGTCCTAGAAGCCGTGGCTTCAATGATCACCTTAGTTCCCCTAGCCAGGATGCATATGAGAATTCTTCAATGGCTCCTATTTGCTCAGTGGTTGTTAGAAGAACTTCCCAGGTCTTACCTAGTCAGAATTAGAGTCATGCAAGAGAGATCTCCTGTAGTGGCTTTGGGCCGACCATGTGACCATCAGGCAACCCTTTGCGCCTCAACAACCTGTAGCTATGGTGACCACTGATACCTCCCAGATAGGGGGGGGGGCATTATCTGGGAAGAACGGTCTACGGCACATGGCAAGAACATGAGGCCCATTTGTACATCAGTGTTCTAGAGATGAGAGCAGTGCTTCTGGCATTGCAAGCACTCCAGGACTCTCTTCCACTAGGAACGATTGCAATCCATTCAGACAACATGTCTGTAGTCTGGTACATAAGGAGGAACCACAGGGTTCTGTCCTAGGTCCTCTCCTGTGTGGTATATACTTTTCTGAAGTACAGGCTAACACAGAAGGTCTTTGGCTATCTAAGTTCGCAGATGACTGCAAACTAGGAGCCATAATCAAATCTCCTAACGATATGGACATCCTACAAAAGGGCCTCACTGAGACAGGTGCCTGGTGTCATAGCCATGGCCTCAAGCTCAATTCCAAAAAGTGCATTGTCATCCCTTTTGGTAAAAACTCTGTTCCCATGAACTACCACATAGGCGGTAGTCTACTTAACACTGAAAGTGTGATAAGAGACCTTGGGACACAGGTGGACAGTAGTCTCTCCTTTGATAATCACATCGCCACAGTAGTCAGGAAATCCTTCTACGTGGCACACCTCCTCACAAAAGGTTTCTCATCCAGGAAAAAAGAGGTAATTGTTCCCCTCTACTCATCACTCATTAGACCCATTATAGAGTACAACGCCCCTTTTGGTATGTACCTCACAAGACATCTACAACAACTGGAAAAGCCACAGAAATATCTCACAAAGAGGATTACCAGCCTCAAATAGATGCCCTACGCAGACCATCTTAAGAAACTCCAGCTTTACTCTGTTGCATATCGCCTACTCAGAGGCGATCTCTGCCTAACATACAAAGCTATGTCAAACCCAGAGCTGTTGGACATGCTCCACGTAAAGAAATCCCAATCCCTCTGAGCTACACGCTCTAGGGACCTAAACATTGTCACCACAATAAACAGAACATGCCGGAGGTATAGATTCCTGTCTCAGGGACTTCCCATACTCTGGAACAAACTACCTATCTATATCAAACAAAGCTCTTCAATAGCGCTCTTTAAGAAAAATCTTGATGATTGGATGGGAAATAGGAAATTCACCCTGGGGATCACTTCTGTGGCTCTGCTTGACAGGGGCACAGGAAAATAATTTTCTTGGATGGCAAAAGCCAGGGTACCGTTTGGCTAGGCTTATGTAGGCCCTAGGGCCAATGGCCTAGTACCTACCTATGAACCTATGTCGAGAGGCGCTGAGAGTATGGCAATGGGCAATCTCTTCCCAAAGTTTTCTGGTAGCAACACATATCCCAGGAAAATCCTACGTGATAGCGGACAAGCTCAGCAGGGAGATTTTAATGCCTCACGAGTGGTCTCTAAACCAATATATAGCAGAAGAGATTTTCCGAAAATGGGGCCAGCCTTGCTGAAACCTTTTTGCCACTCCCTTGGATACCAAATGCAGCAGCTACTTTGCCCTAATCCCCCCTCTGGGGGGAGACACCAAGAGACAAACTTGTTCACGATTGGCCCTCGGGGCTACTGTATGCCTTTCCTCCCTTTCCCATCATTCCCAAAGTCATTCAGAAAGCAAAATCCTTGGGAAGCAGGCTGATTCTCATTATCCTATATTGGCCTCATCTGATTTGGTTCCCTTTTCGTTCCAGACCTTCTGACTCATATGTCGGGAACATTTCATCCTGCTCTCCAGACCCTCAGTTTGACAGCTTGGCTGCTCCACTTCCAAACTTAGGCTTCAAGACTTCACATGAGCAGTAAAACACATTTTGGTATCCTCTCACAAGGCTTCTACCAGAAAGTTATATTCTAGTAAATGGAAGAGGTTCTCTTACTGGGCACAAGCAAAAAGTGAGGTTCTGCCACAGCTACAATTAGAGTACAACTAGCTGCAATCTCTAATTTTCACATTGGTGAATATACTCCTAACCTGATGTCACACAAATTGTGTAAAGCATTTTTGAAAGGCACTTGTTTATTGAGACCTCCCATAAAAGAACCTCTCTCACCATGGGATTTGAATTTTGTCCTGACTCACCTAACATTGCCCCCTTTCGAGCCCTCATCATCATGTGATCTTAAATTCCTCTCGTGGAAAACTATTCTCCTAGTGGCCATTACATCTGCAAGAAGAGTCTCAGAGTTGCAAGCTTTGTCAACCAAGCCACCATATTAAATTTTCCATAAGGATAGAGCATCACTACAAACTAATTTGTCCTGTGTGTCAAAAGTTTGTTCCCAAACCAATCTAAATCAATCTATTGAGCTCCCAGTGTTTTTTCCCAGTCATAGCAACAAGACAGAGTACAAACTTCACCAACTGGATGTGCATAGACAACTTAGATTTTGCAGTAAAACCCAAATGGTGCTGGCAAGAGTTACCTCCAACAACAATGAAATGAACAGTAAAAAACAAAGCAGGAGGTAGCAGCCACAGCTATGTAGAATAACAGCTTTATTAGTAAAAGAGAGGTGAGCGCTTTTGTGGCACCAGCCACTTCATCAGACAATCAAAGAATGGTAAAACACAGCATTTATACCAAGCTTATCATTGCCATCTACTACCCAATTAATCCTTAAAACCATATACCTAGTATAAAATGTTTTATACCTAGTGTGAAAAAATTTAAAAGCTTAAAATTAAAAACAGTTTGACAATAGAAACAGCATATCACATCATACAACTTAATACATACAATATAAAAGTATAAAAATATATAAAAGTATAAAAAAGTATAAAAGGTCGAGGGGGAGGGGGGTACTACCTACTTTTTCTTTAAATCTCTATTTAGAAGAATGGGTTTAATATTAATTTTGTCATTCAGGCCTACCCCAGTGTTAGCTCGTAGCCTTATAATCCATTCTAGTTCCCTAGTTTCTACTCTATTCCTAACATCTCCACCTCTATTGTCAGTATAGACTTTATCTATTACTAAAAATAAAAATTTGTGTGTCTCAGACAGCCCTCCTGGGAGCAAGATTTGCACTTCTAAATGCTACAGGGCTGCAATTTTGATTGACTACATGTCTGGAAAGGATTTAATGCCAAAATTAGTAGAGAATGAGGTAAAAACAGTCATAACACAATCAAATGTGATCAGGAAGCTATTGAAAGGCTGAGTATGTGGCACCATTATGCTGAAAAACAAGCATATTTGGATACCTCATCTGGAATGTTATGTTCTTTTGGATCAGCCATAGCTCTGCACCTGGTCACATATGGAAAGGGTCCTTTCTGGATTTAACAAAGAATAAATCATTTGAAGGAGAAAGGCAAGGACTGAAGAGAAAAAGCTGAAGGGGAAGGGGATACAAGACCTAGTCTCACAGCAGTGATTTTTTTCTAGTTAAATCAGTGGAACTGCAAAGCTAGTGAGTCCACAACCATTTGATCCAGCCATTTTGAGCACACTCAGTCGCCATGACAGAGCTACAGAGCTACAGGAAGTCCAAATCACCGAAGAGAAGGCATTGCTTCCAGGTCAAGATATAGCAAAGTTGATCTCTTGGAAGCTCACCTCCGAAGCTCCCTCCCCACCTCAAAACTAAATAAAACAAAAGAAAACAATATTGCAGAACTTCGCCTGAATCACCTCTGTGAACTCCTTGGAACTGCCTACTTCACTGAACTATAGAGCTCCTGAGGACTGCCCTTAAAAGATTCTGCTTGAATGCAGGTAGCATTCAACCAATTGTTTTTTTTGCCTGTACTACCTACCTAGTAATCCAATTACCTTAATCTGGTCTCCCTTGGAGGTGACTCAGCAGCCTACCGTGTACCTCTAGTGGACCCCTTTTCCCCCAGACACCTTAGTTCCACATACTCTCCCTGTGAAGTGGTATGTGACTTGCTCAACTGGTTACCTGCTTTCTCCCTTCTCACCACAAGGTGGCAGCATCTTCTACCCAGCTATGGGTGGTTATCCAAGGTTACCTGGCTTCCCCTCTTTAAACCTACAAGCTTACTTAAAAGCCTGTAATTCTTGTTTTCTTTACTGCAAACTGTCATTTTTCTCCCTCTGAACAGCACTAACTTATCCACCTCGAACAGCTCTTCCACCCACACAAAGTGCCTGTCCCTATCTTATTCTATACCTTCTATCTCTTCTTACCATTACTTAACAGCAGCAGTTGCTGATACTTTTTTGCTGTTGATCTCTCTTCCCTTGTTCTTCCCCGCTCCGTTCGCCCTGCAGGCTCACTCCGCTCCCCTACCCTACCCCCAATTCCCACCCACCCCCACTACATCTACACTTATACCCACATAGACACACCCACTTCCTCCACCCCTTTCTCCTCCTTTCACCCCCCTTTTCCTATCACACCCACATCTCCATTACCCCACCCCCTTACCAAACTCCTACTGGCTTATTAAAACCCAAATATGTCCATAAAATATTCATCCCTTTCAATCCTACTAATACTTCTCCTAAACCTTACCTTCATCTACCATCTTACCCAACTTTATCTCTTCAACCACACCCTACTCCTACACACAACCTACTCCCTCCACACAACTCATACCTATTATACCAACTCTATCTCTCATGAACTATACCCCACTAACCATATCCTATGGTTTCACTACAAACCAATCCCCTCTCATAACACCTCTAGATATAATCACTTTCCCATATCCTATACTAATCCACTAACCCACACCACCCAACCTAAACAATCCAATTACCTCTGCTACTTAACACAACTCCTAACTTCCATACTGCTATCTGGCGATATACACCCCAGCCCAGGCCCAAACCACCCCTCCTCAATACCTAAATCCATCCTATTTGCATCTCTTAATGCACAAAGCATAGCTAACAAAATTCCAAATCTGCATGCTTGGCTATCCCACAACAAACCAGACATCTTAGCTATTTCTGAAACCTGGCTAAAGCCACACATGAAAGATTCCGAGATAATGCCACATTACTACTCAATCATCAGATCAGACAGAACCCATAAAAAAGGTGGTGGAGTAGCTCTACTCTACTCATCCTCCCTAAACTTAACACCCTATGATAAAGCTATTCCCCATTTCCAAACTGCAGAACTAATACTGGCTCACCTCCAGCTAAACAAACATAAATATATCTGCATTGCCTCACTGTACATTCCCCCAGGAGACAATATTCCAATACTAGAAGAAATCCTCTCTTGGCTTTCAGCCAACATCAACAATGAAACCATAATCATGGGAGATACCAATATTAACTGGTCCTCCATTCAATCCCCCTCACACTCCCTTAACATCAACCTATATAACTACTCCCAACTCATCAATACCATAACTAGACCAAGCAAATACTTCTCCAGTGGCAACATCCTAGACTGGATTCTAGTCTCCCACCCCCACTACTACCCAGATAATGGAACAATACCTGACTCCCTCACCGACCACATCCCCATTTACGCAAGACGTCTCCCTTCTCCCTTACAAGTCACCCATAATTACATCACTACCCGATGCCATAGGAGATTCAACCCTGAAGCTTTCTCAGCTGCACTAAATTCACTGAACTGGTACCCCTTAAAGACTCTTCCCCTTGGCTATCACTCACTTTAATACCACCTTCCTCAACCTTCTAGATACTCATGCCCCATTAAAAACCAAAAGAATAAAAAGGCAATCCACACCCTGGTTAGGTATAAACACCCTAACCACCATGCGACTTAGAGACAAAGCCTGGACACAATATCAAAAGAACAAAACTATTTCTTCCCTCAACGAATACAAAACCCTTCGTAACTCAGTTAAAAAACTTATCTCTGCAGACAGTCGTAACTACTTCACCCGACTTCAAAGCAATTTCAAAACCAACCCTCAGAAGTTCTGGAAAGGCATAACTACCCTTTTAAAACCCGGGAACACAGGAAACCCAATACCTTGCCCAAATACTGATGATACTGATCTTGCAAGCCAATTTAACTCTTTCTTCATAGACTCTATTTCCAAACTCACCAGCTATTTTTCAAACAATACTCCTCCAACCTGCATTTCCTTTCAGGTATCTTCCCCTACAACTTCTCCCACTTCTCCTCAAGCTCTTTCATATCTAATTTCTCCCACATCACCTCATACTTCTCCTCCCCCACCTTCCCCCACTCATTCCACAACTCCTCCTTTCCTCATCAAACCTATTTCTACATCCACCATAAAAAAACTTTTGCAGAAACTAAAACCATGCACCAATGCCCCTGATAACATTCCCTCATACTACCTTAGTATAGCTGCTGAAGCCATTGCCCTCCCTGTCAGTATCCTAATTAACCGCTCAATCCAAGAAAATTTTGTTCCTCTAATCTGGAAAAAAGCCTACATCATTCCTCTGCACAAAGATGGAACCAATACTAATATTTCCAACTTCCGTCCTATCGCCATCCTTTCTCCCATTTCAAAACTCCTGGAGAAATGTATCCATCTTCAACTCCTTCCACATCTTCTGGATAACAATCTACTAACTCCTACACAGCATGGATTCAGACCCCATCATAGTACTATGACTGCCCTCCTATCCTTCCTTGAAACTGTGAACAAAGATAAGGACTCTGGCCTCATTGTATCTACCATCCTCCTCGATCTCTCTAAAGCTTCCAATACGATCTCTCATAACCTCCTTCTTACTAAGCTTTCTAACCTAAACCTTTCTCCCTCTTCCCTCTGTTGGTTTACTAGCTATCTCTCCAATCAGCAACAAGCTGTCAAGTGGAAAAAAGCCACCTCCTCCTTCCTTGACACACCCACAGGTGTCCCACAAGGCTCTATTCTGGGCCCCCTCCTCTTCAATATTTTCATTAATGACTTTTTCCGCTCTATCCCCCTTGCAAATATTATTCAATATGCTGATGACTCCACTATCATCTGTGCTGCCCCATCCATCCCAACTCCCTTAAAACTAACTCAAGATGCCTTCTCCACCACAGAACAATGGATGAAAGAGAACCACCTTGCACTCAATGCTGCTAAAACCAAGTTTATGATATTCTCCCCCTCCAAAACTAATAACTTTGACAGAAATTTATTCTCCATCACCAGCCAGAATAATACATGTCTCGAGCTGGTATCTGAAGCCAAACTACTCGGGATTCAAATTGATGACAAGCTGAAATTCAACTCCCATCTACACCTAAATATAAAAAACCCCCATCAAAAACTAGGCATGCTCTACCGCCACCATCGGTTCCTCACCTCTACTACCAAAATTACCCTCGTTACCACATTTCTCCTTCCCTCCCTTCTCTATGGCGCCCCTCTTCTAACAAACCTACAATCTTCTCTGAAATCCAAACTATCATCTTGCTACAATAAAATAGCCAGATTTGCAACCAGCAGTAAATCATCTACCCATCACTGTGAACCTCTCCAAAAACTCACCTGGCTAGAGCTACCCCACTACCTCTCCTACACTCAACTCACCTATGCACATAAACTCATCTTCCAGCCAGCACTCTGTCCCTCTCTTTCAACTACCTTTAAAATGCATCAAACACAAAGACTTCTAAGATCTAACAATCAAAACCTCATAGAGGTCTATAGACCCATACACACTCCAGGACAACACCTCCTATCCTTCTCACTAGCACGCCAATGGAACTCCCTTCCCCCATCCATCCATACAATTGCTAGCCTCCCACACTTTAAAAAATTACTACACTCTCATCTAACATCCTCATGGGAATGCTCCTGCTCACATCCTTCATAACCTACCCTACTTCCACCACTACTCCTCTTTCTTTTTCCATTCCCAGCTAGCAAATTCATGCTTGCTTCCACCATTCAACTCCTCACTTGTACCAAGTAATTAAAAAAAAAAAAACACAATACTATTTCTTTTTATATTTCGCCTCTATTACTTGTTTTGTTTGATACTTATGTTTTTCTCTATATAATCTATGTATTGAAATTAATCTTTGTATTTTATGTATTGTGTAACATAATCTTTGTATAATCTGTATGTGGAGCTTTTCTCCCCAGGACTCCATTGAAAACGGGTTCTTTGGGCCCAATGGACTATCCTAGTTAAACAACAGCAAATAAATAAATAAATAACTGTTTCCTTGGGGATTGTCTCCCATAAATATGATTATGTATGGATATTTTAAGAGTAACAAGAAAGAATATTTGAGAAGGGTAAATGAGAATTTATTTTATGTAATATGGGTAATTTGGAATGAAAGACAATTAAATTTTGTTTAACGGAAAATGGATTTTTGCAGATATGTTATGAAAAATCAGATTATGGTTATGGAAGAAGTGTGGTCAATTGTGGAAGAATGACAATGAAGATGTAACAACCCCTGTGCCTAACCTAAAGGAAATGGATACAGATATATAACTGAAAGGTACAAAAACTGCATGCTGTGCAGCCAAGGACGCTAGTAGTGCTAGAATTAGTAAAAGCCATGCCAGGAACAAGGCTGTTAATTTACCTGTTTTCAGTATCAACAAAGTAACTTCCAGTTTTCTACCCCAACTTCTCAGACAAGGTGAATATTGTCTACATTTACTAAATGTGCTTAGACAGTTACGTTTTTACCTTCACAGAACAAAGGAAATCAGAAAATCGGACCAGTTGTTTCTTTCTCTTCTGCCACTATGGGAAAATCTGTTTCTAAAGTTACTCTGTCTAAATGGTTTAAAGACTGTATAACTTTTGTTTATAAGAAAAAAGAATGTGCAACTGCTAGGACCTGTCAAAGCACATTCAACAAGGCCAGTAGCAGCTTCTGCAGTTTTTCATTCCAGAGCTTCAGTTGATGATATATGTGCAGCAACTGCTTGGGCTTCTCCTCATACCTTTGTTACTCATTACAAGCTGGATCTGGTCTCTAGGGGATGAGCATCATTTGGCTCGATGGTGCTCAGGAGCATTCTTCCGTGAGACCTCCCAGGATTTAAGTAGCTGGGGACTCTGTCCCCCAGTCAAGGATTAAGTGAATATCGACAACATCAGATAAAGAAGTTATGTCTTACCATAACGTTCCATCTTTCCATCTGTGTTGTTGATATTCACTTATCCTTGACATCCCCACCCTCCTTCCCCCTGCCCTTTGGTTTGTTGGTGGAACGGATCTTTCCCAAAAAGATTGGCTTTCCTTTTTAGGAATACAGATACGGTCTCTGGTCTGTTACTTCCTGTCTGTTTCTGTTTTATGCAAACACAAATCTATGCGATCTGAGGTAATCCTTCGAGAACCATTATGAGTAAAGCTTAGCTCGAGAATTTTTGGAGAGTGCAAGCTGGAATAATGGCCGAGTCGGTTCCGATATTGGAACTGAACCCACAGTCAAGGATAAGTGAAGCTCGACAACACAGAAGGAATGTTGTGGTAAGACATAACTTCTTTTCTTCATAAGTTGTAATCTGGACACACTGACTTGCAAAATCTTTCTTACACTAGAAAAAAATTGACTTAATCCAACCCTCAGTCTTGAATATAGTACAGAACATCATAATTTCAGCAACTGTCTGCATTTGAGTTCTGGGGCTAATGGCATCTGCTGTCTCCATGGTGATTCTATAGTAGATTTTCCATCAGGTTTTCCAGGGTAAAATTGTGAGCATTGGATCTTTAGTTCACCGCCTCCATCAGTGAACCTCCTTTGTACATCATTACCACCTGTGTCCTATACCATTTTCCAAGTGTCTTTTTCATTGTTACTCACTTGTAAACAGAGACAGTAATAACCCCACTAAGGTTTCGGTCATCTTTTTGGGGACCCTTGAAAACAGTCAGTTATGCCCCATTATTCTTCCTGTTGTGGCTTTCCTCACCTTACTCACTACAACTTCTTGTAAAATGCTATTGTCCAACCAAATCCTCTACTCCCCTCTTTCTTCTGTGTCTCCCCTCAACTCAGGCAGTTACCCGTTCCATTTTCTTTTCTCTGATGAAGATACATGTCACTTTGCACTTTTGTTACATCTACAGCCTTGACATTCTTTTACCTGACAATTTATTTTTTCTGCATACACTTATTTTGCAAACTGCCTGAGTAAATACTTGAACATGATTGGCCAAACCTCTCAAACATAAGGCTGATAATAATGCATGAAGCATTAAAAAAAATGAGCGACATAGACGCAATACAACATAAAAGCATATTACCAACTCTGTAATTTTTGAGAGTTGTGTTTTGCAAGCCATATTCACAGCTGTCAAAATAGTTTTTGGACTGGGGGAGTTCAAATTTAGAAAGGAACTGCAGGCAGCAAATGAAATATTTGTGTGCATGTTTCTTCATTGTTAAAACATTCAGTGCAAACGGTCACTACTCCAGTCAAACTCCCTATGTCATAGCTGCACTTAGTAAAGTACAGGTTGGATATTTTAGAGAAGCACTTCTCACAGAATTGTGTTATGTTAAAGTGTGCATTCTGTCTGATAAAATGCAAAGTGGGATGCCAGAGCTCCAGTCCGGATGTTGTTTGCAAGAATTAATTCAGAATTCTCACACGCAAGCATATAGATTTGCAGTCAGATACACATTTCATCATTTACCTGTTTCTAAAAGTGCAAAATGTGAAATATTCTACTGTAAATAAACAAGGAATGGGAGTATTGTTCTCTAAAAAAATGAGAAAGCAAAACAGAAACATATTTTAAAATGACAGAGTAGTACAGTACAATAAAACTAAAAAATATGGAGACTGTAATAGTGTTGTCCAGGATGGGCATTATAGGGAAATATAACTTCTACTGGTGGGGAAGGCCCTTAGCTTCTGGTGTCAGGCCTCATAACACATCTGTGTGTAGTCCATTACTTCCTATAATGCCCAGCCTGTTAGACATTATTTCTTTCATGTGTCATCTGTGAAGATTCATTTGGTGAATTTTGCTATGCCAAGTTAGCAACATCTAGATTTTCTTCTTGTTTGCTGCACTGGAGGCTTAATTTTTGTTGGGAAACCCCAGGGAGAATAGGTCTTCTGTTTATGTAGTTGTTGTCAGCTAATATAATGGGTAACTTATGAATGGCTGCTTGCATATGCTTGTTTCATTCTGCTGCATGAAATGTGTAAATTATGTTTGTATGTATAGAAAGTCTTTTTTTCTTAATGCTTTTTGTTTACATCCATTTGTTTTAGCTCCTGTAAGCTAGTTTTAATGAGATTAAAATATTTTTGCAGGGACAGTGAAGGTATGGGATCCAAGACAAAAAGATGTTCCTGTGGCAAATATGGAGCCTGCAGAAGGAGAAACTAAACGGGATTGTTGGACAGTGGCATTTGGTGAGTTGCTGGTACCTGCTTTTGTGTAATTTGAGTAAAGCAGTCCAGATACTGTGGTAAAATTATTACACCTGGTTATCAATTTTATTATTTTCAGTCAGTGTCTTTGTTATTGTTTGACTAACTGGTTGGTTTCCCTGCTTCCATTTACCTTTCTGAGGCATAATGTAGACACTCAAGTACACCAAATACAGCAGTGAAATAATGCACAGCTGATAATACTTGATTTCTGTGCAGAAATAGGACTTCATAGATTTTACTCTAGACCACATATTGAGTAATTTGAGATATATAATAAGAGTAGTCTGCTTTAACATGTACAATATATCTATCCCACTGTAATGCATATGAGCCGTAGCCTGTGTAACAGCTGAGTTGATGCTCTTTAAATGTACTTTTGTACACTATGTCCCTCCAACTTGAGATGTCATCCAGTCTGCTTTAGACTATGCCCACCTGTACATACTTCCATTTCTTGTATTCTGCATGCTTCCATGTCTTACATGCTGCTTTCCTTTCAGCAAATAAAAGATTTTTTCCTGTGCTGTCTTTATTTTTAGCTTCTTTTCTAATTTGTTTGAATAAAGTTATGTTCTGTTTAATAATCAAATTCCAGCATTGTCGATGTACTAAAATGTTTGCATTTCTTTTTTCTTTCCATTTCTTTTTGGCTTGCAGTCTGTGTCTTTTCAATGATTTCTATTTCTGGGAATTCTGTTGGGAGGACAAGACAGTAGTTTGATGTCTAAATTCATGTCACCACCTGATTTTCTCAAAAATGATTGACATGTCTGGTCTACATCAGTTTGAAATTTCTGAGACTGCTCCAGCACTGTAACTCCATAGCATAGCTTACTATTTGTAATGCTGTTGATTGCAGTCATTCATCTGATGCATGTGTTTAACCAGGATTATACTGAATGATTTGCTGTATATCTCTGTTAATTTTGATTAACTTTAAAAGCATCTGAGATGGAATAAATGCAGATAATTATCAGAACTCAGTCATATGCCTCATGCAATGAAAATCATTTGAACTGCTATGCTTCTCTCAACCCTGTTGAATCCCTGAGCTTGTGCAATCTAAGTTATCATTCATTTGTTCTCTGGTACTTTATCTTGTTCAGAGTCACAAAAGGAACTAGAGTGTTTCCTGGATAGTAATGGGCATAAGACAGATGTGTGAGGAAACAAGATTACCCTGTGAAAATCCACATGGACACGGAGAGGACATGTAGAAACTATGCAGAATGCAGTCCAGCCAGGAACTGACGTAGAGAACCAAACGCTGTGAGGCAGCAATGTTAACCTCTGCACTACTGTGCTGCCTGTATATGCTTTTTTAACCCATGTAATTAGTTTCCTTTTCTTGTCAGTAATTATAGACTTTTTTCCATAACATATCTTATTTTGTGTGCTGCAAGAACAAGGAAAAAAGGAAAGGATATGAAGGTAAAGCATATGACAAGGGGAAAAAACAGTCAGACAATGGCAAAGTTTTTGATTTCAAGCAAAATAATTCCATAGACATAAAATGAGTATTAAGTATGTTGCCATGTAAAATAGTTTGGAATGTATGTAGCCATGAGGCATTACTCTGAGGTTGGAAGACTGTCCTTATATTACAATTAACTACAAGTCCAAAGCTCTGCATAAGTTTGATCTAGTACTGTATGTACCAGAATGTACCCCATTATATAAAATCAAATCCTAATGAGGCCCTTTTAAAGGGTAGCTCCACAAATAAATGTACTCTAGTCCACGATGCTCTAACCCTGTCCTTCACAAGTGAACAAGTTTCCATCAGACATTTGATGTCAAAGAGCAACACTTAAGTAGGGCAACATACTTTCATTTCTTGGTGATGCTTTTCTGAGCTATTGTCAGTAAGGTCTGAAGCAGTTTTACCTGAGTCTGTGGGATTTGCTGTCAGACTGGCACACCAAAATAGTTTTACAAAATTAAATGATGAATCTCTCCAATACTAATTGTCCAGCTAGCTTTCTCCACTTTAGCCTTAAAATACAACAGTGCAGAGTTTCCAGATACCCCACATACCTTCCACATAGTTTCAGAGTCACGTAGCGGGTCCAGGAAAAATCCTAGCCAGCCTGTTTAGAATACGAAAGGAAGTATGAAGCATACTCCCAAGCAAATGGGTTCATAGAAAGAGGAGGTAGATTGAAGATGTTGAATCAGTAACTGAGTTTTGATGTATAGAGTTAAAGGCTTTTTGCCCACTGCCAGAATGAAGAATGCTTCAGGTATAACCTGTCACAAATTTCCTTATACAAAGAAGACAGTAATTTAGCCTAAGTGGCTGCAGCCATCATTAGAGGCAACCATATTTGCAGTAGAAGGGAAGTCTGTGAATCGGTTTTGAAGGACTCTAACATTAAGCCACATCATTCCTTCAGCACATCCTTGTGGTCTACCACAACTTTTTAAAGTAAGCTTAGAGAAGGGTAGAATACTTCCATTTTCTACTAACTCAGTACCTTACTTCAGTCTTTTTCTTGTCCCATGCTCAAGTGTCTCCTTGCTTACAGCCTCTGCAACTTTGTACAATGCACTAAGTGAAGAATGGTACAGTGCACTAAGTCATTGAAGAATGGTAAGCATAGCTTCTCTGTGTTCGTTATATACATACGCTGTAGCACTAATTAGAAAATAATTCTAATTAGTGCTTTCTGAGAAAAGGAAATAATTATAGCTGGGTGAATGCTGCAACCTAGCCAAAGGCACAGGGAATATGACTGTGTAATCCCTTCATCTCTAGTCCATGGTATTCCATAAGGGTCCTCTTAAAAAAGCTTTCAAGGAACACTGAACTCAGAATGCAACCATTGCACAATAATCAGTCAAAAGAGATTCCAAAAAGTATGCACCAAGATCCAGAAATTGGATCATATTATAGAGGATAACGAGACCCAAAAAAATGTCATGTTGTTTATTACCTCACCAATTTTATAAACCATACAAAGAGGAATTTATTAGTACAGACACAAATGGATACAATGTCTTGGGAGCCAGTATAATTTTAGTAGCATCCAATTTGTGTGCCACAGAATGCCACTGCTCAAAATGATTGTTTGTATGTTGCTGTATAATCCTCACATTTTCTTTCTATAAAAGTTAATATTCTTCCCCCTAATACCTAAAATAAAAATACCCAAGTACTTGACAAGATACCCATCTTATGGAACAGCAAGTACCTCTCTTAAAATGGCTAAATTTATGTGCAAGACCTGTGTCTTACCTTTATTGACTCTATAGCTGACAACACCACTTAACTCTTGCAGCAACTTTAGTACTAAGGTATGAGTCCATATGGTCCACGAATAGTGAAAAACATATTGTCCTCATATAGGTTAATAGTGGCAGAATAGTATCATTGTTCTTTCAGCTCCCAGTAGTGCCTTATGGGGGCCATCAGAGGTCCTATGGCAAAAACAAATATAGGAGTCAGAGGGCACTTCTTTCAGCCACTCCCATAATAATACCTGCGATGATAAAGTTCCCCACTTCATCTAAGCTTTAGACCTATGATAAATATTAGTTAAACCATTTGCAAATTTGTCGGGATACCTAAAAGAAAGAATTTAAAGACCTTAAAGAGTAACTGCTATGAGACAAGGTCTAATGTTTTTCAGCATTTCACCCTAGAATAACTAGGGGAGTCATCAATTTTTTAGCCTTTTTTCAGTATGCTCAAAACCCTCCTTATATTATCATTCCCTGTTGCAACTTGTTAATTCTGTGTGGTCCCAACCTGTCAAATGTTCAACAGACTATTTTATCTGAGAAGCCTAAATGTTCATATAAAATTTATAATCTGTGTTAAGTAGGGATATACACCTATAACCATTACAGGCTAAAGGATCTGTTCACAATTTCAGTAAAATAGTAGTGATAGAATATCCCCAGGATGGAGTTAGCAGAAATACCAAGTTCTAACAATGCAAATTCAGCACCTCGGAGAGTGTGCCTTTTTCATCATCTCCCATGTTGTGCATCTCCAATAGAGACCACCTATCCCACTGGTCTCTTCCATTTAAGGGGTCTTCCAGGCCTTATCCATTTCACTTTTCTAAATTGTTTCTTAAGTTCTCTTCCCTGTGCTAGTGTTAGGGCTGAAAGATAATCATGTTGCAGTAAATTATCTATTTTCCCACTGTTCTATCCAAGTTGATAGTCTACATATGTCTTGCATGTGTCTAAAGTCTTCAAAATTTCTGTAGTGGAGTAGGTAACTTTATATTAGACAGCACACTGAACAGTGAGAATCCATTTAGCCAGATTACAAATTCTAGCTATTCTGGCCAGGTGTTTGACTATCTGTGGCATCACCATAAAGAATCCCAACATAAGGCACTTCAACATAGCAGCTGTTCAGATGAAAAATATCTCCCTGACTCTAGTTTGCAAGGCAGCAGTCAAGGAATCATACTGTTCTATAGATGGAGCCACAATCAGCTCTGAGGCTGATGGAACTTCAGTTAATACCTAATATTCTGCCACCTATCCTTCATCTGGCCTGTCAAAAGTGTTTAGCCATGTAGAGAGAAAAGCTTTAAATGCATCCCATTCTGCAAAGCGATTAACCTGTAAGGAATCATTTATATCCCAAAAATATCTGGACTTAGATTTCAGTCAGTTTTGAAACCCATGTGGGCTAGTGTAGAAGAGTGCAAGCATTCATAAGGAAAATATATTTTCCTGCTCCATGTGCCCAGCAAAAGTTGATAAACAGTTGAGATCTACAAAAGGTTAAGATATGAAGTACAAATTTTCAAAATTTGGAATCTGTCCTGGAGTAAATATGATGTTACCCTAGAGTAAGAAGTGTAATGACACCTAGAAGTTACAGATCTTGCACACAGATCTGTAAGACCAAAGTTCTTACAGAAAGTAGAGGCATCCTAAGCCAGAGTTATCTGCTAATATCCAGTAGTGATGGAGTCTTTAGGCAAGGTAATGGAAATCCCTGCTAAAATGACATCACATCTGGCAAGATGTGGTATTTGATTAACAGATCCCATGTTGTCTCCTCCGTCTGTCCTCAAATGAGTTCTTCAGATCCAATCATAAGTGACTTTGGCCCCCCTCAAACTTTGGATCCAAGGTTCCAGCACCTTCCCTTACTCATAATCCCTATGGTTGTACCAAGTTTCCTCAGATCTCATTTCCACTCTTTTTGTTTTAGACTCAGATCTCTAGGTTAAGTGATTTGGGTTTCCATTAAGTGCTTTTTTGGTCTTTTTCTTTCCCTTTTGGGATAGTGTTTACATACCTTTTTACTCTTTCCTACTATACGATTTTCATCTTACCTCCTCTACCTGTATATAAAAAAAAATTTTACCTTTTGGCCTTTCTTAGGAGTAGTCTCATACCTTTGTACTGTTTATAGTGGACTTGTTTCTGCTTGCAGTATAAAATATTTTTGATAGAGATAGTATTTTTCATTATTGTTGCTGTTCTTACCTTTTTGTGTCTAGTTTTTGGGGTTTTCCCCTTATCTTCAAGATGGCAGAGAAACCTTCTGGTTTCCAAAAATGTGTTGCTTGTGGGCACAAAATCCCTAATCAGGATGCCCACAAAAGTGTGTGCACTGTTAATGGGCATCTCACTTGATCGAATACCACTCTATTTGTGCTTTGGTCAGAACCAGGGATATTACAGAAAGACAAAATTATTGCTGAAGGAGTTTTTCTGTGTCACAGGAAAAAGTTCCCCCTTCTCAGTCTTCATAGTCTTCCACCCCAGCATCCAAGAAAGTTTCAGGCAAGTGTAAAGATGAAGAGTACAGATAAAGGAAAAGAAAAAGACAGGGGATATAAGGAGAAGCATAAGGAGTCTAGGAATAGGTCTCCAGAATGCTCATATCTCTCTGTCCCAGCACCAAAGAAGAAACCATTGTATACAGCTGCAGCCTTGGAGCCAGTCAAAATTATGTCATCCACTCCTCTATTTCCAGACCTTTGGTTCTCTGTGGGACCGGTTAGGCCTAGGCTCAGGTCAGCCTTCCTCCAGGGAAGGTCCTTTCCCAGGATATCAAGACCTTCCTCCACAGTCTCATCCTTAAGGTCAATGCAGTGCTCCATGGGTGTCTCAGAAGGGGACATAGATACAATGATGAAGTTTCTTAGGACCCAGATACAGTTGGGGGTTCTCCCAGCTCATACCCTTGTTGGAGGCGTGGGGGCCTGTCCCTTCTTACCCTCGGATTGTGGCTCCTTCCCTTATCTGACCTTTTAATTCTGAATACTTGGATCCAAGCAAATCTCAGGGTTTGCCTGTGTTAGATCTGAATGTTTGGATTTCATCAATGCTGATCATTTCTGTGACCCAGTTGACTCAGAGTGCCTTAGATCTCGATGGGTCTTAGAGTCAAGGTAAAAGGGCCAGTGCTGCGGGATTGGGCTTGACTCAGAAACTGTTGTAGCTACTCCATCCACTTGGTCATTCAGCCCTGGATAGCTTGGCACTGGCTTCAGCCTCAGAGCTGATTCTAATAGATTCTCTGGGCCAGCCTTTGGCAGGATCCTACACGGGTGACATTGGGGCCTGTTTTGGCTTTGGCCTTCATGGCCTTTGAGAGAATGCTTCCTCATACCAGAGAGCAGGCTTCCCTATCTTGCTCAGATCCACCCATGCCTCCATTGAGCTCTTCAGGTCCTTGTCCCTCAAGTTCTATTACTTCAGGATACTAGTCTCTCAGAGTCTTGAGGCAATTCATTTTGTGGACTCCCCTTCTGCTTAATAGTCTTCTCCAGCGCATCTCACTGTAGAGGGTTCTTGGAAGTCCTTATGCAAAAGGCAGCACATGAACTCCCCATATGTGTCCCTTACAGAAGATACTAATTTCAGTGAAAGGGAGGGTCCCCGTGGTTTCTGCCTTGAAGATGTCGCCTTTGACAAGATCATTGAACTTCTCAGAGAGAATAAGGGGTGATCCACCAGTGCCTTTTCCAAGGAGAAATTAGTATTCTTTAGGCTTTTTGGGGCTTGCCAGCTAGTCTGTCTGTTGGGGGTCCCCCTACTGAGAAACTGGTTCATCTGGTTTTAAGGTGGGCATGTATGTGACAGGATGTGACTGAAATTATTCCCATTTTAGTGTTCCATAACCGTCTTAGAACAAAAACCTTGTGGTTGAGTCTATGGTGGTGAGGTGGTCACCAAGAAAGAGCTCCACTGTCCATCCCCCTAACAAGCAGTCCAGATCACTGCACAGGTTTGTTAAGCGGGTCTATGCATCAGTGGCCTTTGCTTTCAGGGTGCTGACCTATCTGGTACATGTTACATGTTTTCAGAGGGATGTGACCAATGAGCTGTCCAAATTCCTCCTGGGTCCATATCTTTGGAAGATAAGAAAGCTGTCAACACACAGTTGGCCACCCTACAATCCCTGTCAAATGTGTCTATGTGCCTTATCTTGAAAGCAGCCAGTGACAGATTGAGCAAGCTACAAATTACTACAGCACTCAACTTTCCTCACTTATCTAGAGGAAAACAGTTTTTAGTACTTAATAAATAAGTACCCATCCAGGCATGTCTAAGGATCAGCTCCCGGTGTTTTCTCCTGTCTACCTGATGAATCTGGGCATCTTGGGGCAATGCAGCAATTGCCTCATGTACACAGACAGCCCTCTCCTCCTACCACCCAACAGTACAACCTGTGAGAGATGCACTTATAAAGCCAAACTGGAAGCAAAGCTGTCTTCACCCAAGACTGGACTAGACAGTCAAGAGGAGAAGGTAAACACTTGCACTACACCGCACTCATCACATAGTCCCTCAAAAACTACAACACCAAAACACACACACAGAAACACGAAACACACACCTACATTCACGGATTCTGTCAATAAAAATCTGCTCAAGCAACAGAGACCTCTAAAGCAGAAATGCAAGCAAACTCCACCCCCCCAACACAATCCAAATGACACATAGCCCACAAACTCAGTGTGCCACTCAACCACAACCCATAAGGCATAACAACGTACCCAACGCTCTAGTCACAGGTGACTCTATAGTCAGGCACACTGATGTTCCACTCACCCGGCTAAACAAGGCGAAAGCTACTGTCAGCTACCTGTCGGGTGCCAGGGTCCGCCACATAAAGCACGCACTCGGGTCACTCCACAACATGTATAAATTTGACTCTGTCATTGTCCGTGTTGGTGTGAATGACCTGAGACATACCCCCCTGGACTACATGAAAAGAGACATGGAGGAGCTCTCTGATCTTGTAGCCTGGTCCTGAGTAGCATCCTGTCATCACCCAGAATGATATCACAGCACAAGGACAAAATTATTGATGTCAACAATTAGCTACGCTTCTGGTGTCATTCTAAGGGGATCTAGTATCTTAGAACTCCACAAAACAATAAATCCAACCAAATAACAAGTGCTGCTGGTGAAAGAAAGAAAACGGACGACCCAATCTATGTTAAACATTTTTGTTCAATTTAATATCACTGAACTTCATCAGTATCTGTCTCCCTGGGATGACATGATCGACAGACCACAATGCTTTGCCAGAGATGGCCTGCACCTGTCGCCCTTGGGATTCCGGATACTGGCTAAGGCTCTTGCCACCCCTATAGTGCCTTTTTTAGGCAAGGTTCCAATGACAAATTCACTACCTTAACAGGTACAAGCAAGCAAAATCTGAGGGTAATGCTACAGGTCTAAACCTCAAAATGCATTCAGTCAAGGCACTCCTTAAAATGGAGAACATCGACATCTGTGCAATGACAGAGACGTGGTTCAAGGCTCCAGAGAGCACCCCTGCATTACCAGGCTATAATTCATACCACACCTTTCGGCCACCTAACCTGGACCAAAACACTAAAGGCGGAGAGTGTCCATATTCATTAAGGATATCTCCACCTCCAGGCTAGTTGCTCAGCATAATGCATCTGAGATTAACCATGTGCAACTAACTCTGGGCAAGACCGCAATCCAAATTGTAACTTGCTACAGTTCCCCCACCATGCCCCAGGATTCCCACTCCTCATTTCTTGATACACTGGAAAATATTAGGGTACAACCCAACACCCTAATAATGGGTGATTTCAACTACCCCACCATTAACTGGGATAACTACTCATGTACCAAATCTTTTGCTCAATGTTTTCTGGAATTCATAAATTCCAATGCCTTGGATCAACATATCCACACCCCCACCAGGGGCAGCAATATCCTAGACCTGGTCATTACCAACATGGGCGACCGGTGTTCCACACCAGAGATCAATTCCTCATTGGTCAGATCCGACCACAAGCTAATCACCCTAGACATCCACATCCCCATCCCGTCCCCACACCCCATTAGGGAAACCACAATAAAAAAATTCTCCAAAGCCAACTTCACACATCTTAAGACAGAAGTGGCAAACTTCACGACACCCATGCAGACGGACAACAGAGGTACGACTGCTGAATCCTACACAGATTCACTTTATAAGCACTTACACGAGTGCATGGATCGTGCTATCCCTAACAGAACCAAGATGCTATCCTCCAAAAAAAGGAAGCCAATCTGGTGGTCCCCTGCCATAAAAAACTCTACAACAAAAGAAAGAAACAGTTGTACGAAAGAGTAAAATCCCATGATTGGAGGAACTCCCTGGTCAGCCTCTGTAAGAAGATGAGATCCCTCATAAAATCCTCCAAAGCTAGTTACGAAAACAAAATCGCCACTGATTCTAAAGACAACCACAAAGTGTTCTATAGCCATGTCAAATATCTCAATGGCAACACTCAGATCTGCTCTGAGTTACAGCACAATGGCACTAAATATACAGAACCAACTGATATTGCCAACATCCTGGCAGATAGGTTCAGTGCTAACTTTACCCCCCTCACCCCCTAAATGGCCCATCTCTATACCGGAAGAATGCAAAGTTCCTGTAATCACGGCTGCACAGGTAAAAATTACACTCACCAAAGCCAAGAACACAGCATCCATGGGACCTGACAGCATCCCAGGCTGCGTTCTACACGAACTGCAGAATGAAGTGGCACCCCACCTAAGCACCATGTTCAGTCATAGCCTCACCTCAGGCTTTGTGCCCACTAAATGGCACACAGCACCCCGGGAACTGCCACCCCATTAGCCTAACGAGCCTGGTCTGCAAGGCCATGGAACGTATCATCATGGATCTTGTACACAAAGACACTGGCAATCTCCAAACTCTGGACCCCACCCAGTTCAGGTTTGTAAAAGGCAGATCATGTCTCTTAAACCTGATAGACTTCTTTGAAGCAGTCACCAAAGCCGTAGACGAGGGTAAGGTGGTTCACACAGCCTATCTAGATCTCGCCAAGGCTTTTGACACCATCCCCCACTCTGGAATTATAGTTAAACTTACTAAATTAGGTATAAATCCCTATGTCACAAGATAGGTTGCCAACTGGCTCACTGACAGAACCCACATTGTGAAAGTAGCAGACTCCAAATCCGACTTCAGACCAGTGACAAGTGGAGTTCCACAGGGTTCAGTCCTGGGTCCTCTCCTGTTTGGTATCTACTTTTCTGAAGTACAGGCTAACACAGACGGTCTTTGGCTGACAAAGTTTGCAGATGACTGCAAACTAGGAGCTATAATCGAAACTCCTAACGATGTGGACATCCTACAAAAGGGCCTCACGGAGACGGATGCCTGGTGTCAGAGCCATGGCCTCAAGCTCAATGCCAAAAAAGTGCATTGTCATCCCCCTTGGTAAAAACTCTGTACCCATGAGCTACCACATAGGTGGTAGTCTACTTAACAGCAAAACTGTGATGAGTGCTTGGGACACAGGTGGACAGTAGTCTCTCCTTTGATAATCACATTGCCACAGTAGTCAGGAAATCCTTCTACGTGGCACGCCTCATCACAGAAGGTTTCTCATCCAGGAAAAAAGAGGTCATTGTTTCCCTCTACTCGTCACTCATTAGACCCATTACAGAGTACAACGCCCCTTTTGGTATGTACCTCACAAGACATCTACAACAACTGGAAAGGCCGCAGAAATACCTCACAAAGAGGATTACCAGCCTCAAACAGATGCCCTACTCAGACCATTTAAAAAAACTCCAGCTTTACTCCGTCGCATATCGCCTACTCAGAGGCGATCTCTGCCTGACATACAAAGTTATGTCAAACCCAGAGCTGTTGGACATGCTCCACTTAAAGAAATCCAAATCCCTCCGAGCTACATGCTCTAGGGACCTAAACCTTGTCACTATAATAAACAGAACATGCTGGAGGGATAGATTCCTGTCCCAGAGACTTCCCATACTCTGGAACAAACTACCTATCTATATCAAACAAAGCTCCTCATTTGCACTCTTCAAGAAAAATCTTGTTGATTGGATGGGAAATAGGAAATTCTCCCAGGGATCACCTCTGTGGCTCTGCTTGACAGGGGCACAGGAAAATAATTTTCTTGGGTGGCGAAAGCCAGGGTACCTTTTTGGCTAGGCTTATGTAGGCCCTAGGGCCAATAGCCTAGTACCTACCTATGAGGGCAGCAGATACCAGAATAGCCGTTCACCAGCATGCCTGGATGTTTCTGTATGACTTTGCTGAATACTTCAAGATGTTCTTTATAAATGCCCACTATGATGGGTCCACTTTGTTTGGGTCTAAAGTTAGAGATACAGTCTGAAAGCAAGGAAGAGTTCAAGACTTTGTCTGCAGTTGGAATACTGTTTTCTACCTTCTAGTGAATCTTTGGAAAGCAGAAAGGGGAAAAAACTGTAGTTCCACAAGTCCAAAGGTTTTGCCCCAGACACTTCTAGCAATAGATGCCCCAAGGGCGGAGGGGGAATAATCAGGGTGGATGTCGCTCCTGTAGCAGTGGTGGACTGCATAATCAAGGCTTTGTGTCCCTTCTCTGACAGGCCTTTTCTGTGCAACTGATTGATTGCCCGACTACTGCCCTTTGGAGGCAGTTGGTGGTGCTTGTCTCTACCCAAGGCATGATCATCACACAAGATCTATGGATGCAGAGAATCATAACCAGGGGCTATATGATTCCATTTCTTTATCTCCTGCTTGTTCAAGAAAATGCCCTGATGTGCCACCCTCCCAGTGGAAGGCAGCAGCACAAGAAATAATAAAAAGCTGCTAGACAACTGAGTAATCTAGGTGGTCCCATGAGAACAACACAGATCCAGTCTATTCAATGTTCTTTTTCAACCTCAGGTCCATTCTGGACGTCAGTTACTTGAATCAGTTTAAAGTAGATGAAGTTCCAGATGGTCACGTTTCAGTCCAGCCCTGCCTTTGTTGAAGGACAATTGGATGTCCTCATTAGGCATCCAAGATACGCAGCATCATATAAAAACAGACAGATGGTCTAGGAGGTTTTTCCACTTCTGGCCATACGCATGCCACTTTTAGTTCAGAGGCCTGCCTTTTGGTCTCAGCACATGCCCCATGGAATGTGTTAATGGATTAAAGTGAATAAAATGGTATTAAAAAAGGAAGACACTCTGCAAAGAATGGAACAGAAAAGCCTGTTGCTGAGCCAGCAGTGCTACTCACTGTTTCACTGCATAGCCATTAGCAGATGGAAGGCAGGTGTATAGTCCCCAGTACAAATATTTGTTTTGACTCTGTAGCAAGTGGATATTTGCATGAATGTGCCTTGTACAGTATGGGTACAGTGGATGAGCTTTAGCTTCCTTGAGTTCCCAAAGGAATGTGTACCACGTGACATGAAAATTGTTTGCTTCTCAGCATATATGCTTTTTAAGGTATAGTCACTTTAAATTATCTTTTTTACGAAACATGTCATGAACTTTTAACATTGAAATAATATGTGTTCTCCATCAATAAAGGTAGCTCTTCGTCTTTAAAACTCATTACATTCGAGTGACACCTCCAGGTGCATGTGCAGTTAACTTCTACAGACGCTTCTAAGTGTCAAATATTGTTTGTTCATATTTGCATCAATAATTCCAAAATCATGCTATGTACAAGATTTTAAAAGATTTCACAGTAAAGCTTACACAAGAGCAAACTCAACTGCATTAATATTTGACTTCTGTCTAGTGCAGGTAAATTGATATTAACTGTTATTTTCATGATATTGATTTATATAGATATAATTTTCACATTTTTCTAAATATCTCAACAACCAAATAACACGGACAGAAATCCTTAGCCTCATATGAAAGCTTGCAGCTAGATGAGTAAAATTTTGCTGACATTTATCTGTGTAACTTGAGTGGTTGCTGAGATATTATAAGTTGTTTACAAAATATTATAAATGTAATAGTTGCTGAGTTTACTGTGACTTATACAGTTTGGTTTAAGTCCTCGAACCTAAAGAATACTACCACTATAAAATAGTTTGTGCTGAAGAGTTTGCTATTTATACTTCTGTCACAATCCCTGTGGATCCAGAGATATGAACATTTGTTTTAAATGTGAGTACATAATTTGATTCTGTCAAAAGGCTTAGGCTCCGCCCATTGGAAGTTAACAGTGCAAACTTCTTGAGCTTTACAGGGCTGAATGAGTTTATATTGTGTCTCAAACAATCCATATATCTGCTTGGTTTCCTCAGTGGTCTTCCAGATTTAGAATATTTGATAAGTGTTAACATTTGATATCTGATCTTCCTTCTGGGGCAGTTGTTACTTCAATAAACTGTTTCTTGCAAGCATGACTTGAGCACCTTCAATTTGAAGCTCTTGGCTGTCACATTTCTCATCTCATCCCAGTCGGCCCGAATACCAAAGTATAAGGCTGACGTCGGTCAAGGCGCATTAGTCTGACGTCAGGACGTCAGGGTACAAATGCGCATGACCGACGTCATTTCCTCAGTCTTTTTTGCCGCATGGTCCGATGCAGAAGCAGCGTTGCAAGTGCAGGTTGGCGTTCTGAGATTTTCCGAAGTCGGAGTTTCAGACCGAATCCAAGTTGGCTAAGTACCCCGTTGGGGAATATTTTGGTTTTTTCTTGCCTCAGTATTTTACCGGATGTCAGAAAAAGTGAATAACTGTATTTCTTGTGGGAAACAGATACCTCATAGGGATTACCATACTTTGTGTATACCTTGCTTAGGGCCTGAGCACGACGTGGTTGGCTGTCGCTCTTGTGCTAGATTTAACAAGCACTATAAAGAGAAGATTAGATTGTGCCAGGTTAGTTTTTGGGAAGCGGTGTAATTATAAAATGCCGCCGGATGCTCCGGCGCTTCGTCAAAAAAGCGCAAGGACAAAACAGCAAAGCCTAGGCTGGAAGAACCGTCAGTACCGGACGTCGGTTCTTTAGAGGGCTCGGTGGAGCCAGAGGTTCAGCCAGAAGTTTCTTTGGAGTCCCAGGGAGAGACTTTGTTACTGCAAGATGTGACCTCTCAGGAGGTAGGCCAGGCTGAAGGGGCTTCTCAGGTAGCTGTTCTTCCCTCCCTTCCTAAGGTGGTTAGGCCCTCCCCTTCTGTTTCCAAGGCTTCTCCCAGGGGCAGGCCAGGTTCTGTTTCAGGGGGTACCCCTAGTTCTTCAGGGTCTGTGCCTAAGAAACATATGCTTAAGATGGCAGAAGATTTGATTACAATGATTAGAGGTTCTATGCCCCCTCCTGATAAGAGGCCTAGGGGGGAACCTGAGCTTGGGAGTTTTGAGCAGGGTTAGGATGATTCTGAGTCTTCGGCTGAAGACGTGCAGGAGTATTCTCCTTACTCTGATTCTGATGTGGATGATTCTACTCCTTCTGCTTCTCCTCCTGAGGATTTTTCTTTTTCAGAGACTCTTCATTCCATGAGGGAGCATTTTAAATGGGAAGGTCAGGATTTCTCTGATTCCAGGAAAAGGCTTAGGGAATTTCTGTTTCTACCCCAGCATAGGCCTTTAGCTATACCTCCTGTTCTGGATGTGGTGGAAGATGTTTTTGCACAGGCTTCTCTGAACCCTGATTCTTTGCCCCCTGCTCCAGTTAAACCGGATAGATATTATAGGGTGCCTGAAGCTCATAAGTATCTTTTTAAGAGTCCCAGGGCAGACCCAGAAACTGTTTCTCAGGGGCCTAAAGGTGTTAAGGCTTCTGTTGTTAAAAATCCTGTCCCTCCAGATAAAGAGGCAAGGGCTTTGGATAGATGGGGAAAGAAAGTGTATACTTCTTCCACTTTAGCCATGAGGGCTTTGAATTGCCAGTTTCACATGTTGAAATACCAAAATTATCTCCTTTCACAATTAAAGTCTAAGGTAGATGCTTTGGCGGAAGGTATTGAGTGTAAAGAGTTGCAGGACTTGGTTCATGTTTCTGAACAGGTGGGTAAGCATTCTTTGCAATGTGGTTTTGATGCTGTACAGGCCTCTTCGAGGGTGGCTGCCACTGGTTCGGTCCTTAGCAGGCACGCCTGGCTGAGGGATCAGAATTTAGCTGAGCATGTTAAGACAAGGATTTTAGATGCTCCTTTACAATCTGATGTGTTGTTTGGTTCGCCTGTGGAAGCAGTTTTGAAGAAAATGGAAGACAAGGCTAAGTCTATGCAGACTGTTAAAGATTTTTTGCAGGTTCAGCCTCCAAGTTTAGTAGAAATTGGCCTACCAAGGGGTGGACATATCCTGCTTATGATTCCCAGTCTAGGGTAGGTCTAGACGTGGTAGGGGCAGAGCTCAAGATTCTTTTAGGCCTAGAACAGGGAGTTCACCTGCTCAGTCTTCTGGTGAGGGCAGGGGTCAGTCCTTTCGTAAACAAACCCAATGACCTGCCTTTTCAGCTGCCAGAATCTTCTCGTCTGGCAGCACCTTTGGGAGGAAGGTTGGCACTTTTCGAAGAAAACTGGAGTTTAATTACCCAGCAGGTGTTCTGGTTTTCACTTTAGTAGTGCAACTGTCTCCTTTCATTCAGTGGCATTCTTACAAGATAACAAAAGAAAGAAACAGTTGCAAGAAAGAGTAAAATCCCATGATTGGAGGAACTCCCTGGTCAGCCTCCGTAAGAAGATGAGATCCCTCATAAAATCTTCCAAAGCTAGTTACAAAAACAAAATCGCCACTGATTCTAAAGACAACCACAAAGTATTCTATAGCTATGTCAAATATCTCAATGGCAACACTCAGATCTGCTCTGAGTTACAGCACAATGGCACTAAATATACAGAACCAACTGATATTGCCAACATCCTGGCAGATAGGTTCAGTGCTAACTTTACTCCCCTCACCCCCTAAAGGGTCCATCTCTATACTGGAAGAATGCAAAGTTCCTGTAATCACGGCTGCACAGGTAAAAATTACACTCACCAAAGCCAAGAACACAGCATCCATGGGACCTGACAACATCCCAGGCTGCGTTCTACACAAACTGCAGAATGAAGTGGCACCCCACCTAAGCACCATGTTCAGTCATAGCCTCACCTCAGGCTTTGTGCCCACAAAATGGCGCACAGCAATGGTTATCCCACTCCACAAAGGGGGGGGGGGCACCACGGACCCCAGGAACTGCCACCCCATTAGCCTAACGAGCCTGGTCTGCAAGGCCATGGAACGTATCATCATGGATCTTGTACACAAAGACACTGGTAATCTCCAAACTCTGGACCCCACCCAGTTCAGGTTTGTAAAAGGCAGATCATGTCTCCTAAACCTGATAGACTTCTTTGAAGCAGTCACCAAAGCCGTAGACGAGGGTAAGGTGGTTCACACAGCCTCTCTAGATCTCGCCAAGGCTTTTGACACCATCCCCCACTCTGGAATTGTAGTTAAACTTACTAAACTAGGTATAAATCCCTATGTCACAAGATGGGTTACCAACTGGCTCACTGACAGAACCCCCACTGTGAAAGTAGCAGACTCCAAATCCGACTTCAGACCAGTGACAAGTGGAGTTCCACTGGGTTCGGTCCTGGGACCTCTCCTTTTTGGTATCTACTTTTCTGAAGTACAGGCTAACACAGAAGGTCTTTGGCTGACAAAGTTTGCAGATGACTGCAAACTAGGAGCCATAATTGAAACTCCTAACGATGTGGACATCCTACAAAAGGGCCTCACAGAGACGGATGCCTGGTGTCAGAGCCATGGCCTCAAGCTCAATGCCAAAAAAGTGCATTGTCATCCCCCTTGGTAAAAACTCTGTACCCATGAGCTACCACATAGGTGGTAGTCTACTTAACAGCAAAACTGTGATGAGTCCTTGGGACACAGGTGGACAGTAGTCTCTCCTTTGATAATCACATTGCCACAGTAGTCAGGAAATCCTTCTACGTGGCACACCTCATCACAGAAGGTTTCTCATCCAGGAAAAAAGAGGTCATTGTTCCCCTCTACTCGTCACTCATTAGACCCATTACAGAGTACAACGCCCCTTGTGATATGTACCTCACAAGACATCTACAACAACTGGAAAGGCCTCAGAAATACCTCACAGAGGATTACCAGCCTCAAAACAGATGCCCTACTCAGACCGTTTCAAAAAACTCCAGTTTTACTCCATCGCATATCGCCTACTCAGGGGGGATCTCTGCCTAACATACAAAGCTATGTCAAACCCAGAGCTGTTGGACATGCTCCACTTAAAGAAATCCAAATCCCTCCGAACTACATGCTCTAGGGACCTAAACCTTGTCACTACAATAAACAGAACATGCTGAAGGGATAGATTCCTGTTCCAGAGACTTCCCATACTCTGGAACAAACTACCTGTCTATATCAAACAAAGCTCCTCATTTGCACTTTTCATGAAAAATCTTGTTGATTGGATGGGAAATAGGAAATTCACCCAGGGATCACCTCTGTGGCTCTGCTTGACAGGGGCACAGGAAAATAATTTTCTTGGGTGGCGAAAGCCAGGGTACCTTTTTGGCTAGGCTTATGTAGGTCCTAGGGCCAATAGCCTAGTACCTACCTATGAGGGCAGCAGATACCAGAGTAGCCGTTCGCCAGCATGCCTGGATGTCTCTGTGTGACTTTGCTGAATACTTCAAGATGTTCTTTATTTATCTTTATTTATTTATCTATGATGATCAGGTCCACTTTGTTTGGGTCTAAAGTTAAAGAGATGCAGTCTGAAAACAAGCAAGAGTTCAAGACTTTGTCTGCAGTTGGAATACTGTTTTCTACCTTCTAGTGAATCTTTGGAAAGCAGAAAGGGGAAAAAACTGTAGTTCCACAAGTCCGAAGGTTTTGCCCCAGACACTTCTAGCAATAGATGCCCCAAGGGCGGAGGGGGAATAATCAGGGTGGATGTCACTCCTGTAGCAGAGGTGGACTGCATAATCAAGGCTTTGTGTCCCTTCTCTGATGGGCGTTTTCTGTGCAACTGATTGATTGCCCGACTACTGCCCTTTGGAGGCAGTTGGTGGTGCTTGTCTCTACCCAAGGCATGATTATCACACAAGATCTATGGATGCCGAGAATCATAACCAGGGGCTATATGATTCCATTTCTTTACCTCCTGCTTGTTCAAGAAAATGTCCTGATGTGCCACCCTCCCAGTGGAAGGCAGCAGCACAAGAAATAATAAAAAGCTGCTAGACAACTGAGTAATCTAGGCAGTCCCATAAGAACAACACAGATTCAGTTTATTCAAGGTTCTTTTTCAACCTCAGGTCCATTCTGGACGTCAGTTACTTGAATCAGTGTAAAGTAGATGAAGTTCCAGATGGTCACGTTTCAGTCCAGCCCTGACTTTGTTGAAGGACAATTGGATGTCCTCAGTAGGCATCCAAGATACGTAGCATCATATAAAAACAGACAGATGGTCTAGGAGGTTTTTCCAGTTCTGGCCATAGGCATGCCACTTTTAGTTCAGAGGCCTGCCTTTTGGTCTCACCACATGCCCCATGGAATGTGTTAATGGATTAAAGTTAATAAAATGGTATTAAAAAAGGAAGACACTCTGCAAAGAATGGAACAGAAAAGCCTGTTGCTGAGCCAGCAGTGCTACTCACTGTTTCACTGCATAGCCATTAGCAGATGGAAGGCAGGTGTATAGTCACCAGTACAAATATTTGTTTTGACTCCGTAACAAGTGGATATTTGCATGAATGTGCCTTGTACAGTATGGGTACAGTGGATGAGCTTTAGCTTCCTTGAGTTCCCAAAGGAATGTGTACCACGTGACATGAAAATTGTTTGCTTCTCAGCATATATGCTTTTTAAGGTAGCATATATAGTCACTTTAAATTATCTTTTTTACGAAACATGTTATGAACTTTTAGCATTAAAATAATATGTGTTCTCCATCAATAAAGGTAGCTCTTCGTCTTTAAAACTCATTACATCCGAGTGACTCCTCCAGGTGCATCTGCAGTTAACTCCTACAGACGCCTCTAAGTGTCAAATATTGTTTGTTCATATTTGCATCAATAATTCCAAAATCATGCTATGTCCAAGATTTTAAAAGATTTCACAATAAAGCTTACACAAGAGCAAACTCAACTGCATTAATATTTGACTTCTGTCTAGTGCAGGTAAATTGATATTAACTGTTATTTTCATGATATTGATTTATATATATATAATTTTCACATTTTTCTAAATATCTCCACAGCCAAATAACACGGAGAGAAATCCTTAGCCTCATATGAAAGCTTGCAGCTAGATGAATAAAATTTTGCTGAGTTATCTGTGTAACTTGAGTGGTTGCTGAGATATTATAAGTTGTTTACAAAATATTATAAATGTAATAGTTGCTGAGTTTACTGTGACTTTTACAGTTTGGTTTAAGTCCTCGAACCTAAAGAATACTACCACTATAAAATAGTTTGTGCTGAAGGGTTTGCTATTTATACTTCTTTCACAATCCCTGTGGATCCAGAGATATGAACATTTGTTTTAAAAATGAGGACATAATTTGATTCTGTCAAAAGGCTTAGGCTCCGCCCATTGGAAGTTACAGTGCAAACTTCTTGAGCTTTACAGGACTGAATGAGTTTATATTGTGTCTCAAACAATCCATATATCTGCTTGGTTTCCTCAGTGGTCTTCCAGATCTAGAATATTTGATAAGTGTTAACATTTGATATCTGATCTTCCTTCTGGGGCAGTTGTTACTACAATAAACTGTTTCTTGCAAGCATGACTTGAGCACCTTCAATTTGAAGCTCTTGGCTGTCGCATTTCTCATTGTCATTTGTGACAATTCTGGTTCCTTATTTGATTTTTGACATATTTGTCTTATTCAAATTTCAGACATTATTTCTGTACAGCTTTTCTTCTTCCATGTGAACACCACAGGGTATTAGTTTGGCCTCTTGAGCATCTACTTCAGTTTCAGCAAGCATTTCCTTTGCTTTTGTATTCTTAAATTGCCTTAAGCATGCGGATATAGTAGTCTTCTGCAGTTTTTATCATGATAGTATTTCTCATTCTATTAATCTCCTTCCAGCATTCCCTCTTCTGTGTATTCCTTTTAGTCATTAGTAATGTAATTTGAAGCAGGTAATTTGCTTCTCAACCTTCTGCCATAAAAAAACTGAGCTAGTGAGAGACTGTGTCACTGCAGTGAAGTATTCATTAATTTCAAAATTGTGAGATGAGATTTTTCACTGTGAGTAATTTTCCCTTGTTTGTTCCTCTGCAAGTATTGTGACATGGGTGTTGTATGTATGATTTCCCATTCATGCATGCATCATATGAATTTCTGGCTTAAGTTGTCAAATATGGTAACATCATCAGGTATCCCATGTTTTGAACATGCAGATTTGAATACATTAATCACACTTTTTTAACCCGTGGTGGTGGTGCTGCGGTAGCCTTGTCACCTCACAGTAAGACGCTGTCCAGTTCGATTCTCAGCTAGAGCGTATTCTGCATGGAGACATGCGTGAATGGGCGTACCTTCGTTGAAGGTTGTGCGTCAGGCCTGGCAAGCCGGTACATAAAAATCAACTGCCAATCATTAGCAGACCGGAGTTCCGCTGTGGCGACCCCTAACCGGGAAAAGCCGAAAGACACAAACAAACAAACTTGTAGTGCTATTTTGAATAGTTTGGGAACTTGGAAGGGTAATCTATATGTTGAATTTAGCGTTTTTAACATTAAACAGGTCTATGATTCCTAGGTACCACAGATTATGTGGTGCAAAGGTATACTACCAGGTGTCCTTCTATTTCACTGTGGCAGTATTCCTCACAATAGGGGGTCCCTGCCAAGGGCACCCCAAGGTCTGGCCAGTGTACCAAAGGCTTTAGGTTGCTAAGGGTACGCCATACATCAGACACATTCTCCCTGCGTACAGCATAGAGCATAAAGATGACGTCTGAATGTACCATCCTCAGAACTTCTTTGCCGCCAGTCTGAATGCCATCTACGATCATCAGTCTGAACGCTTGCTTCATTTGTTGGTTCACTAAGTCATTTTTCAGATAAGTGCTCCGTTGGGGTTTTGTTCTTATCTTTTTTCCTTTGTTTTTGTTACTTGTGGAGTTCCTGTCATCCAGAAAGGGTAAATGCCAGTACAATGGACAGATTCCCTATAAAGATCGTCATGAGCAGTGTTTATTTTGCATAGGTGATTCCCATGACCATATGCCCTGTTCTATTTGCCAGGCTTTCTTCCCAAAGACTCTGCATAGTCAGCTTTCCTGTTTGGCCATATATTTAGAAAACCAGCATCTTCAGCTTTTGGCAGAAGACATCACGGATGGAACTTCCTGATCCGAGGGTCAGCCGTCTGCAAAAAAGAAGGCCAGGAAAGCTAGGTCTGATTACTTGGCAGTGCTGCCTCCACCAGATGAACCTGTTGAGGGTAGTGAAAGCCTAGAAGATTGCCTGGTCCTTTGTTGTATTCCTCTATAACTTCAGAGGCTGGTATGGATCCGGCTTCACGCACGTCCCTGGAGGCCTTGCAGACATCCACTTCAGATATTCAGAGGGAACCATCGCTGATTTATTACCGAAGGGCCTAGGGATGTTCCTCAGATTTTGGTTAGGGAGGAGGTGCTGACTACTATTATAGAGTGCTGTATGGGGTCTGAGCCTTCTAAATTTTACAAGGCTGACGTCCCTTTAAAAAAGAAACAAAAAATTAAATAGGTTTCTCCTGCTCCTAAGGACCCTCAGAGTGAATGGCAGAATTTCACTCAAAGTTTGTTTAATACCTGTATGGCTTTGAAGCCTCCTCAATGAATTTTTGTTCCATTTCCCCCCGGTCTTCTACTCCTCTTAAGAGAACTAGGGGACAAGATTCCTCTGAGGAGGAGCAGGAGGATTTGGACAAGGAATCCCTTCCTTTTCTTCCCGGATTCCTTCTCCCTTAAACTGTGGTTCTGAGGAAGAGGAGTTCACTAGTCTTGACTCTCCTTATGAGGAGATTTCCTTTCGGGGCACAATTTCCAGACTCATGGAATTTTTCTTATGAGATTTTGCCCAGGTGTCTGAGGTTCAGAAGAGGTATTACAGGCTTATGCAAATGGGCTGTCCTAGACCTTCTGCTGTTTCTTCTGTTCTGGCTGCCCTGTTAGATGACTTTTCTACTGCATCTCACACTCTTCCCAGCCCCTTGCTCCCAAAAACCCTGATAGGTTGTATAAGGTGCCTAATGATTGCAAGTTCCTTTTATAAGTGCCCATCTGCTGACCCTTCTGTTGTGTCTGGGGCATCTGACAAGCCATTTAAGGTACTGCCATCTACAAAGTTGATACCTTCTGATAAAGACAGCAGAACTGTGGAAAGACTGGGCAAGAAGGTAGATACCTCAGCTACCCTTGCTTTTCAGGTGGTCAGTTATCAGACCAATATGACAAGATATATTTTGGCTCTTCTATCTCAGACCAGTCAGGTTATTTCTGGTCTTCCTGACTCTTGAGTGGAAGATTTCTGCTCTCTCCTTGTTATGGACGTCTTCTCAGGTGGCTCACCATTCTATTAAATGTAGTTATGATGCAACAGATGCTTCTTCTAGGGCTGCTGCTTTTGGCTCTGTGCTGAGGAGATATTCCTGGCTTTGGCTTCAACATTTGCCTGATGATATTAGGCTAAGTTGATGGATGCTCCTCTAGATAGCAAGTTTGTTTGGTGCTGCTGCTGCCAAATTATTTAAGTCCCTACAGGAAAAGGATAAGGCCTAACAAGATCAAAACATGTCTTTGTTTCTCCTGTACCAGATTTCCAAAGGAATTATCCTAATAAGCTGGCCTTTGTTCGTAGGCAGTCTCTCCCTCTCCCCAAAGGTGAGAAGGGGGGTAGAAGGGCTCCTCCTGTTAAGGCTACCCTGAACTCTTTAACTCAGAAATCTCCTTTTCCTGACAAACCAGGTGCTGTCTAACTGTCCTGTTCTTCTCAGCCACATTCCTGTTTCACTTAGGTTCATAGGTAGGTACTAGGCTATCTGCCCGAGGGCATTTATAAGCCTAGCCAGAGTTTGTCAGCTTTTATCGCCCCATTGATTAATTAACTGAGACTCTGTCAAGAAGAGCCAATGAAGTGATCCCAGGGGTGTATTTTCTGTTACTCATCCACTCGTCAAGGTTTCTCTTGAAGAGTGTTAGTGAGGGGCTCTGCCTAATGTAGTTAGGAATTTTGTTCCAAAGCATGGGGAGTCTCTGTGACAGGAATCTATCCCTCCAGCATGTTCTATTTATTGTTGTGCTGAGGTTTAGCTCACTAGAGCAAGTGGCTCACAGTGACTTGGATTTCTTTAGGTGGAGCATGTCCATCAATTCTGAGTTGGACATGGCTTTGTAAGTTAGGCAGAGATCACCTCTGAGTACGGGATATGCGACTGAGTACAGCTGGAGTTTTTCCAGTCGGGCTGCATAGGACATATGTTTGAGGCCAGTAATCCTCTTGGTGAGGTACTTTTGTGGTTTTTCCAGCTGTTGGAAGTGTCTTGTGAGGTACATCCCAAATGGGGCATTGTACTCTATGATGAGTCTGATGAGTGACAAGTAGAGGGGCACTATAACCTCTTTATTTCTAAATTCGAACCCTTTAGTAATTAGATGGGCTACATAGAAAGATTTCCTAACAACTTTGGCAATATGATTGTCAAAGGAGAGATTACTATCTACCTGGGTCCCCAGATCTCTTATTACCGCTTCTGTATTAAGGGGGCTGCCACCTGTGTGGTAATTTATGGGTGTTTTGTTTTTCCCAAACAAGATGACTATGCATTTTTTGGCATTTAGCTTGAGACCATGACTTTGACACCAGGTGTCCGTCTCAGTAAGGCCCTTTTGGAGAATGTGCGTGTCAGCCGGAGAGTCAATTATGGCTCCCAGTTTGCAGTCATCAGCAAACTTGGTTAGCCATAGTCCTCCTGTGTTTGCCTGTACTTCTGAGAAGTATATGCTGAACAGTAGGGGTCCTAGGAACGAGCCTTGTGGGACACCACTTGTGACTGGTTTAGAGTCAGACCTGGAGCCCGCTATTTTTACCATGTGAGTTCTGTCTGTAAGCTAGTTGGCAACCCATCTCGGGACGTAGGGGTTTATGTTCAGGCTGGTGAGTTTTCCTGTAATTCCCGAGTGGGGAATGGTGTCAAAAGCCTTGGCGAGGTCAAGGTAGGCTGTGTAAACTACCTTCCCCTCAAGTATGGCCTTGGTGACTGTTTCGAAGAAGTCAACCAGGTTTAGTAGGCATGATCTGCCCTTAACAAAGCCAAACTGGGTCGGGTCAAGTGTTTGGAGGTTTCCACTGTCTTTGTTAATGAGTTCCATGATGATGCGCTCCATAGCCTTGCAGACCAGGCTAGTCAGGCTTATGGGGTGATAGTTACCAGGGTCAGTTGTGGCCCCTCCTTTATGGAGCGGAATAACCGTTGCTGTGCGCCATTCTATGGGCACGTAGCCTGTGGAGAGGCTGAGGTTGAACCATGTGTTTAGGTGGGGAGTTAGTTTGTTCTGTAGTTCTTGCAAGACGCAGCCTGGGACACCATCTAGCCCCACTGACGCTGTGCTTTTGGCTTTTGAAAGGGATGATGTTAAGTTGTCCATCTCGCCTTCATTCTTGCTGGATGGGTTCGAAGCCGATCCTCGGCTCCGACTCGGCCAATACTAAAGCTCGAGAGCTAATTCCACCGGCTCGAGGCTCCTCTATATCCCACAATGCTAGGCGGTAACTACTCAGATCCCGTTTGCCGCTATAGCTGACGAGGTGCTTTTTTACCGGCTCAGGCAGGTTAGTGAGAGTTTTTACAGTAATAGGTATTTCTTAACCCCCCTATTGTTTCATACCATAACCTTTTTAGTTTAATTAATATTTAGATAAATTGACCCCTGTTTTTCGGGTCTATATTCCCATCATTTTCTTCCCTTAACTTGTAGGCCTTCGGCCCCTTCCCTTCCCCCAGTCCGTTAGTGTGACTAAATTAGTAGTTTTTTTGTTAAGGGCTTGTATGTGTGTTTGTGGCTTTGTGTTAGCCTTAATAATTTAATAATTTTCTTCAGAGGTGTGTCTGTAGTGTGTTTGTGTTTTTGTCAGGCACTCCTTTCACTATGTCAAAAGACGCTAAGGTCTCAGGCTTCAAGAAGTGTGACTCTTGCTGTCAGAAAATGTCTCTGACAGACGGTCACACTTCTTGTGTGTATTGCCTGGGACCTTTGCACCTGCAGGACTCTTGTGCTGTTTGTCATGGTTTTAGCCCTAGAGTCCTGCAGGAACGCAAGAATAAATTAATCTTGCAGGGCTTATTAAAGCCTAAAGGCCTCCCGACTCAATCTGTGTCGGGGAAGCCTTCTAAAACTTCCAAACAGTCGGCTCCGGTTTCTGAGTCGACTGCTGGAAGTCGACATCAGCTCCGAGCCGATGTTTCAAGCCTCATACTGTTACCTTGGCTCCAGCTGGGCCGAGGCTGATGATCGAGCCACAGTCTAGGAAGAGATCTAGATCCCCCTCTATCGGCTCCGTGCATTCGGCGCCAGGATCCCCTCTTCTCTCTGAACGGAGCCATAAAACTCATTCCTCACGGTCTTCCAGGTTATCTGACCACGATTTGCAAAGGGTAGTGAGTAGACTTCTCAAGTCCGAGGCACTGGCCCAAATGCTGCATAGCCCGACTCAGCAGTCAGTGGCTATTTCCGTTCCCCAATACATTCCTCTTCTGACTCCTTTGAGTTCGGAGCCAGGGCTTGTCGGAGCCATGACTGTTGGTGCGTCGGATCCGATACCTTCCCTTTTGGCTCCGTCGTCTGCTCCGATCTCCTCCTTGGAGGGATCTTGGCGCCGAGCTTCCCTCATCTGCTCCGAGGGGGCGAGTGGCATTGGACCCTTGTCCGACCCCGCTCTCCCTCACGGGGCTTCGGTGCTGGTGAGTTCGGCTCCGACATCGGCTTCGGAGCCGTCCCTGTCGGTGCCGGGGGAGGTCCTTGTCTCTTCGGAGCGGGGGTCTCTGGCCTTGCCTGACAGGGGTGCCTTCGAGGTAATGCGGAGCGTGCTAGAACCAGGGTCTGCCCCACAGTCGGCTCCTTCAGCCCCCCCCATCTACAGTGCCTGCAGCGATTTCTACTCACCCCCTTGCCTTAGACCGCAGAGAGACAACTCCTCAAGTTTCCCCATTGGGAATTTCCTCCTCTTCCGAGGCCTCTCCTGACCCGGTAGGAGATCCCCCTAGGAAGAGGCAGTGCAAGAGGAAGCACATTGACTCCCCCTGAGTCTATCACCTCTGACACTGACTTAGAGAAATCTGAAGGTTCCCCTCGATCCCCCTCCGAGGATGTCTCCTTTGCTGACATCCTTGAGATCCTCAAACAGAGGGGGAACTGGCCAGCCCTTAACCCTTCGGAGGATGAGTCAGTGTATCTTGAGGCGTTTGGCTCTCGCCCTTCTACCTCCTGGATGTCCCCTCCCTTTGACCCCCTTATGGAAGTGGTGGCAAGGAAGGCTTGAACGGCTCCTGATTCAGTGGAACCCACCCCGAGGAGACCATCTAAATTTATTACTGCCCCTAGAGATAAAGATTTTTTATCCAAAGGTGTCCCTGTTGATGCCATGGTGGTGGCTGCGGCCACTAAGAAGGAGTTAGCCGATCCTTCAGTTCCTGTCCATCCTCCTAATAAGGAATCTAGGACCATGGACAGGTACGGCAAGCGGATGTTCTCATCACCTTTTCAATGCATTCGCTGAATTACTTATGCCACTTCACTCGTCTCCAGAGAGATTTACTCAGGGATATGGGTGAACTGATAAAGGATCCAACAGCTGAGGGGTTCAAAGACACAATGAACTCCCAGTTGGCAACCCTGAATTCTATCGTTAACTCCTCCATGCGGCTGGTCTCATATGCTGCAGATGGGAGTAGAGCGAGGCACAGGTGTTGCCTTACGACGTCACGCCTGGATGCGGCTATGCAACTTTGCGGACCCTTTCAAGGCGTCCCACCAATTCTCCCTCTGATGGATCATCCTTGTTTGGTCCACAGGTGAAGGATACATTGACCAGGTGCGAGGTAGAAGGTAAGACTCTCTCTGCCGTAGGAGTCCGTTTTTCTACCCCTTCTAGACCCTATCCCAAAGGTCAGAGGGGAGGAAAGATGTGGTTCCGCAAACAATCCCAGGGAGTCTCATTTGAGATTCCCTCTAGAGGCAGAGGGGGGAATAATAATAGACGCCGCCCTAGAGGCAGAGGAGGTCCGCAAAACCAGGGTAGCAGGGAAATGTTCTCTGATAAACCCTTTCAGCATCCCTGAGGGGCTGCCCGGCTGTCCACCTTCGGAGGCAGTTGGGGGAAGGTTATCCCTGTACCCAAAAGCCTGGCTTTCCCTTACTCAAGACAAATGGGTACAGTCGATCATATCCGAGGGTTACAAAATTCCCTTTATTCACATCCCATCCCAACCCAAAAGATCCCTTCCAGACGTTCCACCCGGTCTAAGGGAACAAGCAGCATTAGAAATTTCAAAGCTGCTATCAAAAAGAGCTATCCAATCAGTCCCAGCAGACCAGCAAGGATCCGGAATCTACTCCAAATTCTTTTTTGTACCAAAAAAAAACAGGGGACTGGAGACCCATACTGGATCTCAGCTACTTAAACAAGTATATCAGGAAAACAAAATTCCGGATGGTCACGCTTCAGTCCATTCTACCCTTCTTGGGTCAGGACAATTGGATGTGCTCGATAGATCTTCAGGATACCACATCAAGATGAACAGACGCTCCAGGAGATATCTCCGCTTCAGGCTGGGAGCCAGTCACTACCAGTTCAGGGCCCTGCCCTTTGGTCTCACTACAGCCCCGTGTGTTTACCAAATGCATGGCAGTGGTCGCGGCTCACTTGAGACGTCAAGGATTCCAGGTGTTTCCATATTTAGATGACTGGCTCCTTACTGCCACCACCAGACATCAGCTTCTTCTATTCAGGGACTTCACCATCCAATCTTGCCAAGCTCTAGGCATTTCGATAAATTTCGAAAAATCTGTCTTGTCGCCTTGTCAATCTATTACCTTTATAGGCGCCACCTTAAACACACTCAATCTTTCAGCCAGACTCACAGAGCAGAGAGTGTCAGATATTCAAAAACAAGTTTCCCTTCTCTTACAATGCAACAAAGTCAAAGCCAGATTAGTTTTGAAGGTGTTAGGACTCATGGCAGCAGCTGTTCCCCTTCTCCCCTTGGCTCGCTTTCACATGAGGATCCTCCAATGGATGCTGTTTACTCAATGGTCCTTTCAACAGCTCCAAATGTCCCATGCCATTTTGATAACTCAATCATGCAAGAATCAACTGTCTTGGTGGATCACATCACCTCAACTTCTCCGAGGAAGACCTTTCACTCTCCCCCCCCCAGTCGCCACGTTGACAACAGACGCCTCCCTGATCAGGTGGGGGGGCATTATCAGGGCAGGACAGTCCAAGGCACGTGGCAACCTTTCGAGTGCCACTTGCACATAAATGTCTTAGAGATGAGAGCAGTGCTTTTAGCGTTGCAAGCCCTTCACGACTCTCTTCCCACTGGGACTATTGCAATTCAAACGGACAATATGTCCGTAGTGTGGTACATCAACAAACAAGGCGGAACCAGATCATACCCTTTATGTCGAGAGGCCCTCAGACTTTGGCAATGGGCGATCTCTTCTCAGCGTTTTCTGATAGCAACGCACATTCCTGGGAAATCCAACGTTATTGCAGACAAATTGAGCAGGGCAATTCTCATGCCCCACGAGTGGTCTCTAAAGAAATCAGTTCTAGAAGAAGTATTCCTAAGATGGGGCCAGCCTTGCTGCGATCTTTTTGCTACTCCCCAAAACAGCAAGTGTCACGACTTCACTCTCTTCCCATTACCAGGCCATCCCACCAGAGACGCTCTAGTTCACGATTGGCCCCGGGGACTTCTGTATGCCTTTCCCCCCTTCCCACTGATATCTCACTAATTCAGAAAGCCATCGCCTTGAGAGTGACAATGATCCTCATTGCCCCTTACTGGCCTCGACAGATATGGTTTCCGTTTCTTCATCGTTACCTTTTGGAGCAGCCTTGGCATCTGGACCCAGTACCAGATCTGATAACCCACCAATCGGGTCAGCTGCACCAATCTCTGCTTTCTCTAAACCTCACAGCGTGGTTTCTCCGATTCCAACCTTAGCCAGGCTTCCCTCAATATCTCGCTCGGTCCGAGATATCTTGATAGCCTCTCATAAATCTTCTACCCGGAAGATTTATAGTAGCAAATGGAAACACTTCTCCTTGGCCAAAAACATAGATCCCTTTACAGCACCTATCCAGTCTATTCTAGATTTTCTAGCAGAACTCTTTCATTTAGGATCATCTGCATCTACCATTAGAGTTCAATTGGCTGCCATATCTAATTTTCATGTTGGTGTCTCTGAGTCTAGCATCATGGCTCACAAACTCTGTAAAGCCTTATTTCTTCTCAAACCTCCAATCAAAGATCCCGCCTCAATGGGATTTGAACTTGGTTCTGGCATCCTTAATCCTTCCCCAACCAGCAGCTTCATGTTCTCTGAAGTTGCTTTTTTGGAAGACACTTTTCTAGTAGCTATAACTTCAGCGAGAAGGGTATCTGAACTCCATGCTCTGTGCAGTCGTCCTCCTTACTTAGTGTTTCACAAAGATAGGGTATCCCTCCATACTAATCCATCCTTTTTGCCCAAAGTTTCCTCTCAAGTAAACCTAAACCAAATTATTGATCTCCCCGTCTTTTTCCCTAACTATTCAAACAGGTCGGAACAAAAGCTACATTTTTTGGATGTTCATCGCCAACTTAGATATTACTTAGATAGGACTAAACAATTCAGGAAATCTAATCAATTGTTTCTGTCATATGCGGAAGGAAAATTGGGCCTTCCTGTTACTAAAGTATCCCTCTCTAGATGGCTCATCTCTACAATTACCTTCATCTATGAGATAAGACATCAAAAACTACCCTCAAGACCTAGAGCTCATTCAACTAGGGCATTAGCTACATCTGTAGCTTTTCAGGATAGGCTGCCAATAGATTCCATTTGTGCAGCAGCCACCTGGGCTTCTCCTCATACATTCATTACATAATTACAAATTGGACATGGTTTCCAGAAGCCGTGCCAATTTTGGTTCCACTGTTTTCAAGAGTCTGTTCCGATAGGCCACCCGGGATAAGGTGCTAGGGACGCGGTCCCATCCAGCAAGAATGAAGGCGAGATGGACAACTTAACATTAAGAAGTTATGTACCTACCATAACGTTCCATGTTAGTTGTCTTCTCTCCTTCCCCCAAGCCTGGACAGACCGACAGGAATTCAGTTTGTGTTCTTCCTCTGGAAGTCATTCCCACATGTTCTTCCACCTCTTTTTCTCCTTTCTTAGGTCTGCGATACCTTTCACGCAGGTTGTTTTGAGGTGGGTTTCCCTACTCCAGTCTATGGAGACTAGGGTTGCTTGGTATAGCTATCAAACGAGATCTGAGTAGTTACCGCCTAGCATTGTGGGATATAGGGGAGCCTCGAGCCGGTGGAATTAGCTCTCGAGCTTTAGTATTGGCCGAGTCGGAGCTGAGGATCGGCTCCGAACCCATACAGCAAGAAAGAAGGCGAGAAGAAGACAACTAACATGGAACGTTATGGTAGGTACATAACTTCTTATTTTCACCTGTGCGTCTGTGATTTCTGGGACACTACACTTTTCCGGTATTGTTGTGGGCCCTTTTGGGGGTGAGAGGGGTGTGAAGTTTGCACTGAATTTATCTGCCAGGATGTTGGCAATATCAGTGGGTTCAGTATATTTTGTGCTATTTTGCACTAGCTCAGAGCATATCTGCGAGTTGCCACTTAGATTCTTGACATAGCTAAAGAAGGCTTTGTGGTTATCTTTCAAATCCTTGGTTATTTTTCTTTCGAAGTTAGCCTTGGAGGATTTTATGAGGGACCTTAGTTTCTTACTGATACTGATCAGGTATGTCTTTTCTTTTTGGGATTTGCTTTTTTTCTGAAATAGTTTCCTCCATCTGTTGTATAGCCTGTTTATGGCAGGGGTCCACCACACTGCTTTCTTTCTCTTAGAGGAGTGAATCTTGGTTTTGCTAAGGATGGCACGATCCATGCATCCTTGTAGGTGTTCATAGAGTGCATTTGTAAAGGTTCCTGCATCTTGGACACTGTTTTCCTTTAGCGTGGGGGCTGTGAAACATACCACCTCTGTCTTAAGTAAGGTGAAGTTTGCTATAGGAAAGTTTTTCACTGTGGTTTCCTTGTTTGGAGATGGTGGTGTGGTGTGAGCATCCAAAATGATTAGTTTATGGTCTGATCTAACCAGTGACAGGTTGACCTGTGGTGTGGAACATCTGTCGCCCATGTTGGTGATGACCAGATCCAATATGTTTTCACCTCTGGTAGGGGAGTTTACCAGCTGATCCAGGGCATTGGAGTTGATAAATTCCAGGAAGTGCTGGACCTGGGAGTTTGTACTTGTGTAGTTTTCCCAGTTAACGGTAGGGTAATTGAAATCGCCCAATATCAGGGTGTTCGGTAGAACCTTCATGTTTTCCAGTGTCTCCAGAAAGGCGGAGTGTTGGTCCTGGGTCATGATCTTTCCGTGTCCCTTCCTATTTGGTTAAAGATCACTCAAGATGCCTGGGTTCTTTCCATCATTCACCAAGGGTACTACTTGGTCTGGAAATCTCTTCCCCTTTTCCTGGGCATTCCTCAGCCTCTCAAAAACAATTAGCCTTTTTTCCAAAGATGCTTCGAGGTCTCTTGACACAGGGAATTATTCAGGAAGTTCCTGTTTCTCAAAGGAGGAATCGGTTTTATTCTACAATTTTCTTGGTCTCCAGGAAAGAGGGCACTTGGACACCCATTCTGAATCTCTCTCACCCAAACACTTTTTGAAGGTCCGTTCCTTTCAGATGTTGTCCCTTCAGACTTTGTTTCCTCTGCTGCTTCCTCAGGCTTTTCTAGTTTCTCAGAACCTCAAGGATGCTTATCTTTATATCCCTATTCATCCCCTTTTCAGGACGTTTTTACATTTCTCTGTTGCTTCCTGATATTGTCAGTTCTCTGCTTTGCCCTTTGACCTCTCTACTGCTCCAATGATATTCACCAAATGTCTTGCTCCTGTGATTGCATTTTGCATGCTAAGGTGGTTACAGGTCTTTCCCTGCCTAGACAACCTACTTTTACAGGCCTGCTGTCCAGAGATTCTACTGCAGCATCTTCACATGGCCATTTCTCTCCAGCAAAGCCTGGGGTTCACTATAAATTTCCAAAGTTCCTTCCTGACTCCTTCATAGGATCATGTATTTTCTGGGATGCAGATTCCAGACTATTCCAATGCTGGCATCCCTGCCTCCTCCCAAGGCCTTAACTCTCATTGCCTTCCTACAAACCATTCTTCCTATGCCCTCTATTACAGCCAGGGAATTTCTGAGAGCTCTGGGTTTCATGGCCTCCACCACTCCTATGCTTTTTCTAGCCAAACATCACATGAGAAAAGCCTCAGTGGTTTATAAAGTCAGTTTGGCTTCAGCACTGTTATCCTCTAGATTTCATAGTCCCTCTTCTTCCATGCCTCAAGCTGGAATTTCAGTGGTGGATTCAGCAGTTGACACTCAATCCAGGGCTTCCTCTTCAACCCCCTCTCCCCTCTCAGGAGCTGATCACAAATTCTTCAGATGTGGGATGGGGGGCTTCCTTCGGCTCTCTAAAAATGCAGGGCCTCTGGTCACTTCAACAAAAGAAAGACCACATCAGTGTCAAAGAGATGAGAGCTCTTCTGTTGGCTCTTCAAGCATTTTGTTATCTTTTCACTCTAGGGCCCCTCAAGGTACTTACAGACAATACCAGAGTGATGTGGTATGTCAGCAAGCAAGGGGTGACAAGATCTTATCTCCTTTGCAGGGTAGTACTTCAAGTATGGGAGCTAGCTTTCCAGTATCAAGTGACATTTCAGGCAGTTTACATTCTCTCAGGTAAGAGCATTGTGGTGGTCTCTCTGAGCAGGTCCGTATGACAATGTCACAAGTGGATACTTCACAGGGATGTGTTTCTGGACATCGTCCACCAGTGGGATACTCCTCAAGTAGGTCTATTTGCCTCTCCTCTGAACTGACAACTTCCTTTTTTTTTGTGCCAGAGCCCAATGTCCTCTGGTCTGGAAGGTGGACGGCCCTCTCTTTTTCCTAGAAAAGGATGTTTCTTTATGCCTTCTCTCTCCTTCCAAATATCCTATTCAATATGAAACAGGATGCCCCCAAATTTGGCCCAAGCAGCATTGGTTCCCTTCTCTACTTTTAGATTTAGCCAATGGCAGTCATCACAAGTTACCTCACACGGTTTAACTACTCACACAAGACAAGGGATCTCTCATCCATCCCCAGCTGTCCACTCTTTAACTAACACTGTGGGTGATAGGATTTTGATTCCATATAGAGACCATTTTTCTGAGGACGTACTTAGGGTCCTGCAGGAGGCCAGAAAACCTACTACTAAGAAATAGCACTTACCGAGATGAAATTGGTTTTCTGTTTTGTGTCTTTCTGATAACCTGTATCCACTTTCTGTGAATATTCCTTTGGTTCTCTTATCTGTGTGAACTCCTCAATGCTGAGTTGGCATTTCCTTCTGTTAAAACCCAGTTGTCAGCTATTTCTGCTTGTGTACCTTTAGCACCCCCTTTAGCCTCTAGATTTGAAGCTAAACATTTCCTAAATGCTTCCTTCATTTTAGACCTCCCAGGAAGCCTGTCCCTCCTTCCTGGAACCTTAATTTTGTTTGGGAGGAATTGAGCTAGGCTCCTTTTGAGTCTGGAGGTTCAGCTTCCTTGCAGCATTGTTCTTGGAAGGCTTTTCTTCTGTTGACCCTTACTTCTGCTAGATTGGTGTCTGAGCGTCAAGCCCTTATGGCTGTTCCTCCTTTTTTAGTTTTCCATAAGGAGAGGGTGTCCCTTCGTACTAATACTCCTTTTATGTCCAGTGTGGTGAATGAGTTGTCTCTTAATCAGTCCATTCATTTGCCCATTTGTTTTCCTTCTCCGCAATCTGCTAGTGAGAAAGTTTTGCAAACTTTGGGTGTGCATAGACAACTCTGTGGATAAGACCAAAGCTTTTCACAAATCTGATAAGCTTTGTTTCCTTTCATCCTAAATCTTTAGGATTGGCTGTTTTCCAGCAAACCATTTCTTGGATATCTAAAGCCATTTCTTTTTGTAATTTTTTCATGGCAAGAGCCTTTCTTCTTCTGTTAGGGCTCGTTCTACTAGGGCTGTGGCTTATTCTGGTGCTTTTTTCAAGGATTGAGATACTAATTCTATTCTTGAAGCAGCTACCTGGACTTCTGTGCATACTTTTACCAAGCACTATAAATTGGATGTGCTATCCTAGGCTAGAACTGGTTTTGCTAGGGCCATTCCTCGTGTTCCTAGAGGGCTCTGCTGGTACTTCCTCAGCCCTCTCCTCTTCTTCCTAAGCTTTTGTACTTTCCCTATTGTAAGGAACACTGCAACAGTGAAATGGAAGGACATAATACAGTTGTGTAAAGCGTACCATAATTGTAGATTTCCTTCTCTTCACTGTTGCAGTATCCCCCCCCCCCAGTTCTTTTCTCTTCAGGGTGTGCTTGTTATCTCTCTAATCCTTGGACTGGCATTCCTACTGAAGCTCTTATTCTGAGGATGGTATATCCAGATGTCACCTTTATGCCCTGCACTGTACACGGGACGCGTACGTGTGACATACAGTGTACCCTTAGCAACCTAAAGACTTTGGTATACCAGCCGAATGTTAGGCCACCCTTGACAGAGGATCCCTACTGTAAGGAATACTGCAACAGTGAAGAGAAGACATCTACTGTCACGGCAAGATTTTACACAACTGTACTTTCTTTGAATTACTGTTGTGTACAGTGCATATGATTCAGTTCTACAGTACGTCATCTATTTGAGACAGCATGCCTACCTACCAGTACATAATATTTTTATGGGGGCAGGTTTTACTATTCCTTCATGTATTACGTGGCTCTTGCGAAACAATTGTCTTTTCTGTTGATTGGGAAGCATTATTTTGTCAGCTTTGAACATTAAGCTCTGGACATAGGTTTTTTTCTTTTTTAATTTACTTACTGATGATTTTTTTTTTTGTTCAGGCCAGTCTCTTACTGTAGCTTATTTCAGTAAATGCATCTCTAAAGCAGTATCAGGACATCTCTAGAATTCTTCTACCTTTTTCTTTTATCAATGGTCACAGCCAAATTACCAAAGTGACTATTGCTAACAATTCTTCATGCATCTCTGGTAAATATGCTCTGATCAGCACATTTGCTATTTTGTGTAGCGTATCTGCTTTATTTGCAGTTCCTTGCTTCATCTGTATTTCACTTTTTCTTTTATTGAGGCACTGGCATTTGTACAGTTCATAGGTTTGTATGTAAGTGATGGACAATCGGTCTGCACACCATTAAAAGCATAGCCAATAATTTATATTCAGTAAGTTCTCTCCAGCCTCATGGAGGGCAACAGAAGATAGACTGGGAGAAAATTTGAGCTACCTGCCCAAGTAGCTTGGTTTATCTTGAAGTCTGTAAGGGTGCTAAACTGCTTGACATAGTAGAAGTTTGTTTCAGAGGTGGGGTATATGTTAGATATGAATGTGTGACACTAATGGGTCTTATTTATATGTTGATGAAGGCTTAGCTCCTTTAACTGGGTAGTATTTGAGGAGCAAGTTGTTCTGTGAGATAATAGAAGGTCGGATCTTTCGTGGATCAAAAGGCTAAACACAGATCCCAAGGACAAGTCTGTAAGAAACTGAATACAGACAGAGGGTTGCCATTGTGTTTTGATAACTGATTTTGAGGTCACTTAATCTTTCTAGCTAGGAATCATCTCTCAAGATGAGTAATGCATTTAAACAAATATACAACAAAAGGGTCATATAGCTCATCAGACTCCTGTAATATAGAATACAGGGAATTGAGAATTCTTTGACTGTAGAAGAGATGCCTTTGCAAATTACACGAGACAGAAAGAAGGCTACTCCAACTACTACAGAAACACAATCAATCAACAAATAAGGAATTATCAGCAAGAGTGCCTAGATTATATACCACAGTGTCTGATTGGAGGAGTATGCCATCTGTATAGTGAATGAAATGTTTTATATACTAAAATGGTTTAAGCCATGTTGAAGAAATTGTGAGTAGGCAGAAGACTGAGGAACACCCAGTTTACAGTTGTCTGCAAACTTAGATAACCATAGGCTAGGAGTGTTAGCATGATTGTCTAATGAGTAGTTGCCAAATAAGAGAGGACCAAACAATAAACCCTGTGGTGTACCCACTGGTAACATTTTTGCTTTCAGGAGTGGCACCTGTAACCACATGGATTCTGTCAGACAACCATACAATATAAGGATTTATATTCAGATTTGCAAGTTTGTCAGTAATGCCTGCATAGCAGATGGTGTCAAAGGCCTTGGGTCCATATGTGTGCTTGTACAGCATAACCACTTTAATAAACTGCTTCGATGAATTTTTCAAAGACATTAACAAGGTTAAAGAGGCAGGACCTTACTCAGACAAAACCAAATTGATGGGGGTCCAGGGTTAAAAGTTTTTCGATGTCCAGATTAAAAAAAGGCCTGAGATGATGTATTCCATAGCTCTACATGTAAGGCTATTGAAACTAATGGATCTATAGTTAGTGGATAGTCGGGCCACTGTCATGTAATGGCATTACAGTGGCTATTTTCAGGCTTTGGGAATGTAACTAGTGGAGAGGCTTAGATTAAAAAGGTTAAGTAGGGGGTTAGGTTGGCTAAATCTGGTATTGATATTCAGGTAAGTTGGTATGTTATCAGGGCCCATGCATGAGGTGTTCTTAGCTTTTGAGAGGGCTGACAAGTGGCTGGAAATGTGGAATCTGTGGAATGACTATAACTATAGGTAGAGTAAATTTATACTACATTTGTCAGCTATGATATTAGCTATTTCTTTTGGACCATAGTAAGCAATATTATTGTAAACTAGCTCCAAACATTGTTGGGTGTTAATTGTTTTGATTTGTGTGACTATTTTAAGTTTGTATTCATCTTTGAGTTTCTAGATAGTTCTTTTAGGCTCTTAGTTTGCCTGAATGTGGTATTAAGGTACGTAGAATTAAGCCTCTTGTAAGCATTAAGTAGTTTTTTATGTAATTTATTTATATGGGTATTCCACTATAGGAGGTTGTTCTTTTTTACATTTTTCATAGTATATTTGGTGCAGATAGGGACTGCCTTATCAATGCAGTTATTTATGTAGGAGCAAAATCAAGAGGCGTAGGAGGTGGCTGTAGCAATGGGATATGAAAGATGAGAATTACTGCATAATTTATTTAGGTCATCAAGTAACTGGAGAAGGTTTGCTTTTGAGAAGTCTCTAAGCGATATTTGCAAGGGGAAGTGCCACCATTTTAAAGGAAAAGTTCACTGATTTATGGTTTGATTTAACAAGGGAAAGTGATACATACAGAGGTGTGTACAAAGTGGCCATATTTGTGAGGAGAAGATAAGAGTGCAGAGGTCCCCAGAAGTATGGTTAAATATCTATACAAGCAAGTCAGCTTTTCATGTCAAGGAAAGGTTGAGCATGCTGACCATTGATAAAGTGGATATGCACCTTATATGCATATTTCTTTATATACATTTAATTTAAGTTGAATTACTTCTTCTCCTTTTAGCTTTTCCCTTTAGTGGTTGCCACAGAGGAACAATGGTCCACAGATCAATTGGCAGTGGAGTTTTACGTTGTGGAGTTGCCAGCCTGGTGCCCACCTTCCACAGAAGGCACACACAGTCACACCTAGGGCAGTTTAGTGTCCAATCCACCTACATCATGTCTTTGTTATGTGGGAGGAAACTGGAGCACCCAGAGGAAACCAATGTGACCGCATGGAGGACATGCAGACTCCCCCCCTGCTGAGAATTGAACCTGAGAACCTCTTGCTGTGAGGCAGCAACGCTAACTGCTGCACCACTGTGGCTGTACAATTTAAGATGAATTACTATTAGTTATTCAGAGTTAAATTTGGAGGTTTTGTTGGAGTATATTATTTCCTAAGGTGTTAATGATTCAGTCTTTTCTTAATGTTAAGTTGTCATTCTCGCCTTCATTCTTGCTGGATGGGTTGAGGCAGTCCTATATCCCACAATACCATCGCTGCCCCCCCAGATCGTTTGCCGCTTCGCTACGAGGTTGTCTATTTTACCGGCTCAGGTCAGTAAGGAGTTTTTTACTTAATCAAACTAGTTTTTTAGTAGTTTTTTTTTTTTTCACAGTAAATATCCTGTTTTAGATCCATTTTCTGAATCCCTTCTACTAGTAGCTCCCTTAGTTAATTTTTAATTTGGCCTCAGTTCCCCACCCCTTCCTATCTGTGTGTGTGGGTTTAGTCAGTCCCCTCAACTATTTTTAATTTTTAATTTTAAATTGTATGTCTTTGTGTGGGCTGACTGTGTTTTTTCTCTTAGTGGTCAGGACTATGTCAATGTCAGAAAATGTCTCTGACAGACGGTCACACTTGCCATGGATTTAGTTCAAGAGTCCTGCACATCGAGGTAGGCTGACCATGACATTGGAGAGGGTGGTCAGTAGACTCATAAAATCTCAGGCACTGGCCCAAATGCTCCAAAGCCCATCTCGCCTTCTGTCGCGGCCCGGGGTGGTCGGTCTCCTTGAGCCCGGTGCTGCCCCTTGGTGTCTGATGGGGAGCCACACAATTGGTTCCCCCAGATCCCCTCTGAGGATGTCTCCTTTTCAGACATGTATCTGTTTCATCTCCTAACAGGAGTCCAGGACCATGGACAGAGACACATGGGTACAGAAGATCATATCCGAGGGTTACAAAATCCTTTTACCACCCCGCATTAATCGCCAAGACCTAAATAGTCATCCAGGCAGTCCCAGCAGATCAGCTAGGACAGGAGACTGGACCTATTTTGATCTCTCAGCAGGTTAAACAAATCTGTGCTATCCAGGATGACTATCACATAAAGATACACAGACACTCCTCCAGTTTTTCTCCTTCTCCGCTGGGAGTCAGTCATTTTCCAAATGTCTGGGCAGTGGTCAGCTCACCTGGAGACAGAAAGGATTCCAGGTGTTTCAGATGAGGGCGCTTGTAAGCCTTTCAGAGCCTTCTTCCCGCGGACTAATAGCATTTCAGACAGACAATATGTCTGACAGTGTATATATGTGGTGGTATAGGGAACAACAAAGTCCCCCAAACAATGAGAAGCAGGGAGAAGACTTGTCCAATGGGCGATTGCATCTTAGCGCTTCTGGATAGCAACGACACATCCCCGACATCCCAAACAGGTACAGCATGAGCAGCAGAACTATCTTCATGCCTCTCTCGATGCCTCAAATCATCAATCGAATCAAACGGAAGACGGACGGACTGCCTTGCTTGCTGCTTTTTCACAACTTTTCAAAAGCCTGCAACAGCTCACACACTTTCACTCACTTTTCACACTTTCCCCCAGATCTCAGAGATTTGTCGTTTGTTTGGCCTTGGGTCTTCTTTTTATTCCTTTCCCCTCCTTCCCTCCGATGAATTATTTCAAAAGTACCATGAATTGAGATCCAAAATGATCCTCATGCCCCCCCCCCTCGGCCTCGTTTGGTTCCGTTCCTGCACAAATATCTACTGGAACAGGACTGGCCTCCTGGCCTGAACCCCTTCTCAGGATCTATTGACCCACCTCACGGGCAAGCTTGCATCACATTCCATTTCCATCAACCTCACAGCTTGGTTGCTCCACTTCCTGCATAGCCAGGCTTTCCTTTATTCTCCTCCTGTTTGTGATATCATTTCTGGCTCCCCATAAGTCCATTACTAGGGAAGAAGTATGCTAAAAATGGGGGAAGTTCATTTTTTTAAAAAACAGGTCTTTAGATCTTTCATGCACCATTTCATTCATGAGGGATTTTTTTTTGGAACTTTTTCATTCTGGATCATCATCGGCCACCCATGTGTTGGACTCTCAGAAGCAAATATTATGTCCCACAAACTCTGTAGCCTTCTCAAAAGGGTCCTTTTACTCCAGACCTCCAGTAAAAGATCCACCTCCACAATGGAATTTAGTTCTTCACTAACTCTCCCCTTCCCCCCCCCCTGACCCTGTCTCTTCTTGTTCCTCAAACTACTTTCTTGAAAGTTTTTTTTTAGTAATATCAACATCACCAGGAAGGTCTCACTCAAAGCCTTGTCTGTCTGTGTTACTTGGTATTTGGTTTCATAAAGACAGGGGTACTCTCAAAAAAAACCCTTCTTTCCTCAAAAGTGCTTATAGGAAGCAAATTTGAATCATTCTAGACAGGACAAAACAAAAGTCAAATCAGCTCAGATTCTTTCTCTGTTACAGGCAGCAAAGGGCTTCCAGTTTTCAAAAGTTACCCTTTCCAGATGGCTGACATCTATCATGGTTCCACTGTACTTAGGAAGAGTTTGTTGAAGGCGCCCCAGCTAAGGTGCTAGGGGGCTAAGAATGTTCCATCCAATGGGCGAGAAGGACACAATGAAGTTATGTCTTACCAGTCCCATCCATGTTAGTTGCTTTGTTCTCTTCTTTCTTTCTTTCTTCGCCCTCCCTCCTGCCCCCTAGCCTTGACAGACTTGAGATTGAGTCCTTTCTTTTTTGGACACAACATGTTGCGTTTTTCCTGGTATCCTTAATATTACTAGCAGGTAATCTTTAGTAGTTTAGAGTCGGCCGGGAGATTGGCTCCGAACCCATCCAGCAAGAAAGAAGGCGAGAAGAAGACAACTAACATGGAACGTTATGGTAAGACATAACTTCTTATTATGGTATATCTCTGGCTGCTTGTTTGAGGGTTGGTGTATTATTTTATTTGCCATTAAGGGCTGCATATATGATAGCTGGTGTGTAGCTCTGATTAGTTGAGGTTATTCAGGGGAATGCAGTGATGGTTTCAGTATGGGAGGTTGAATGCAAATTTACTTCTTTTGTTGTAGCACTGCCCAAGCTTGTTTATTAGTGTAGTTTGAAGATTTGTGAAAACCGTAGATGCATACAACAGGGTTGAAAATTAGAGGAATGTTGCTGCTACTCCCTGCAGTGGTCAGTAAGATATGGCCTGGCATAGCAAATAGTCATAATTTGTGTTTTTTTGAACAGCAATAACATTGATGTGTTAGTAAAGTTTTTCATCTAGGATGACATCCAGCACTTGGTATGAGTGGCTTGTTCCATTCTGGTGGTGTTATATGAGATTGTATTTAGTGTACTAATTGGTAGGAGATTATTGGAGGCAGATGTGATTGCTTTTTTGGGATTCAAGAGTAGTTGGGATCATTCTAGATAATTCTCAATAGCCAAGAAGGAGATTTGGTGTTTGTTTGTAACTGAAACAGTGTTCAGACTAAGCAAACAAAGAGCGGAGTTGTCAGCATATTGTATTATTATAACATGTGTGTCTCCCTTGTACAGGGGCATCCTTTAATTGATGTGTGACAATCCTACTTGCACTGGCAAGTGAGTAGAGTAGAGGGTTTTGCCATTTGTCAGATCATGTACAGTTGTTGAGTTACCTAGAGAACTATTCAGTGGTGGGGCTGCTTACTCCTGGTTATGATGACTTGTTGAGGGAATACAGTATCAGAGGTCCACAAATAGGAAGGAGACAGGTTTACTCCTATATATTTTGTGGTTGACTGTGTCTAGAAAATATAATAGAGTACCAGGAAACTCAAACAAACCAGTAAGAAAACAAGAACAGGATCACATCACCTCACTGGAACACAATGCTCACTGTAAAATCTAGCGGCAAGCACCGTAAATATAAAACCAAGCAGTCGCTCCTGTAGTAGTATTGAGAATAAAAATCAAAGGAAAAAGACCATTCAAAACTCATTCCAATCTGAAACAGTCACAAAGCCATAACTAATGTTGAAAGTTGTATAGTAAATCCACAATGGACCAAATGACATCAGCATAAAAAGTCAAATTTATTGATCTAACTGCTTTTGTCCCTATCTGAATTCATAGGAACTTCATCAGAGAGAAAGTAAAATGGGCAAAATTGTTTAAGTAGCCTAAGAACCATCTCCTAATTAATTTAAACAACTCCTTAAAGAGAAATCTCTAGTGTTTAAGCATAAAACACATTATGTTGCAACTAAATAAAATGTATATGTATAAAGAACGTTTTACAATGTTCATATGTTCATAGGATGATACTAGGCTATTGGCCCGGAGGTCTTATAAGCGTAGCCAATAATTTTGCCCATGTTCCCACAAAATCAGCACCTGTTTCCACTGTTTAGCAGTGACACAGGTGGGATCCCTGTGGTGTATTTTATGTTTCCCATCCAGTCGTCCAGGTTCCTGTTGGAGAGCTAGTGAGGTACTCTGACATGGAGAGGGAGTCTTTGGAACACAAATCTATCCCACCAACAAGGTCTGTTAATGTTACAGACCAGGTTGAGGCCTTGCATGTGGGTTGCACGAGTGGAGTTTGACTTATGGATATACAGCAGCTCCATCAAGGCTAGGTCTGAGATGGCCTTGTATGCACAGACACAGGTCACCTTTGAGCAGTCTTAACGAGACTGAGTAGAGGGACAGGGCTTTTAGCCTGTCTGTATACGATAGGTGTTTGAGACCCTGGATTTTTCTGGTCAGGAACCTGTGTGGTCTCTCCAGCTGCTGCATGTGCTTGGCAAGGTACATGCCAAAGGGGGCATTGTACTCAGTAATGGGCCTGATAAGGAGCAGTACAGGGATGTTATTACCGCCTTGTTCCTGGATGAAATACCATTACTTATGATGTGGGTCATGTAGAAAGTTTGTTTAACAGAGGCAATGTGGCTGTCAAAAGTCAGGTTGCTATCAACCTGGGTGCCCAAGTCCCTCATGACTGATTGATTGTGTGCTTAGTATGATGTTATTAATGTGATAATTAGTGGGGACACCATTTTCCATAAGGGGATAATGATGCATTTCTTGGCATTTGTTTTAGACCATGCTTCTGGCACCAGTCATTAGTTTGGGTAAGGCCCTCTTGGCAGATGTTCACATCATTAGGGGAATTTAAGACAGTGTCGAGCTTACAGTCATCTGCAAATTTGGTCAGCCACAGACCACTGGTCTTGACTTGCACCTCAGAAAAATATATCCCAAGCAATAGAGACCCCTTGGAGTACACTGCTTGTTATGGGTCTACCATTAGAGGTGGCTTCCCCTATTTTGACTAAGTGGGTTCTATCAGTGAACCAGTTAGCTACCCATCTGGTAACATACAGATTGATGCCTAGCTGGGAGAGTTTATTATGCCCGAGTGAGGAATAGTGTCAAAGGCTTTGGCTAGGTCAAGGTAGGTGGTGTGCACCATCTTCCCCTCGTCCATGGCTTTGGTGACTGTTTCAAAGAAGTCGACCAAGTTTAACAGGCATGATCTCCCTTTGACAAAATCAGACTGTATGGGGTCAAGCATTTGGAGGTTGCCAATGTCTTTGTTTATAAGGCCCATGATAATGAGTTCCATGGCCTTGCAGATCAAGCTAGTTAGGCTGATGGGCCTGTAATTCCCTGGGTCCGTGGACGTTCCACATTTGTGCAGAGGCATGGCAGGAGCTGTCCTCTATTCGGCTGGGATGAAGCCACTGCTCAGACTTTGGTTGAATAGGGTGCCTAATGGAGCTGAAAGCTCATGCCTGAGTTCATGGAGGACACAGCCACAGATGTCAGGTCCCACGGAGACTGCTTTTTTGCCTTTGAGAGGGCATTAAAGACCTGCTCCCTGGTGATGAGGGGAGGGGAGCAGAGGTACTGGCGATGTCCTGGTTTACTGATGGGGCGGGGTTGAAGTTTTCACTGAACCTGTTTGCCAGCAGGTTGGCTATATCTATGGCCTTTGTGTATGTGATGTTCTTGACCACCAGTTCAGAGTGGATTTGGGTGTTACCTTTGAGACTGCAGATATGTGTGAAGAAGGCCTTGTGATTGTCCTTAGTGGATGTGGATAATTTAGACTCGAAGTTAGCCTTAGAGGATTTCACCAGTAACCTTATTTGCTTGTTCAGACAAAGGAGAGATTGCTTCCAACTTGGCACCTCCTCCTTCTTGGTCCTGGACAGCAATGTTTTCATTTTATTATAGAGTTTGTTTATTGCTGCTGTCCACCAGACAAGTTTACTTTTCCTTGAGGAAGATGATTTGGTCCTGTCAGGTATTGCGGAGTCCATACAGCTATGTAGGTACTCAGTAGCTTATATAGTTTTTGGGTGTACGCTTGGACATTAGTGCTAGTTCCAACTGAAGGGACGGTGGCTGTGATGCTGCTTATACCTGTTCTCAGGAAATTGTAGTCAACTTTGGAAAAGTTATTTTGTTTGACCCTGACAAGGGGGTAGGGGAGATGGTAACTTTGAAAGTGATCGTTTTATAGTCAGATTTTACCAAGGAGGATGACATTGTAGAGGTGCTACAGTGGCTACTCATTTTGATTAGTACCAGATCCAGGATATTTTCACCTCTCATGGGGGTGTCGACCAACTGGTCCTATGCATTGGCACTAATGAAGTCGAGGAATCAATGGGCATTCATGTTTGGGCTAGAATAAGTCTTCCACTATATGGTTGGGTAATTAGTCACCCAGATCAGGGTAGTGGGTTGAATCTTGATGGATTAAAGTAAGTCCAGATAGGTGGAGTGGGCATCATGAGTCATGGTTGGGGGGTATGTAACTAGCTATGATTTGAATAGGTGTTTTGTCAACAGTTAATGGAGTGTCTCCTGTGCATCATACTGTTTGACCAGCCTGGAGGTGTGTATGTCTTTGATAAATATTGAAACTCCATCTCCTTTGGCTTTCTAGCCCTCCATTTGGGGTCTGAAGGTATGGTAGGATGAGTAACCTCGGAAGGCTGGGGTGCTCTTCACAGCCTTGAATCAGGTTTCAGTGACTGAACAAATGTCAGCATCCTCCAGGGTGAGAAATGCTTACGAGTGCAGTTTCATGCTATGACTCCTAGCATTTAGCTGCATAACCTTTAAATTTTGTTTAGAAGAATTTTTTACATTTGTAATTTTGTGCCTAAAAAAGGCACTATGGGGGAAGCAAGAGCCTTTGCCAGAAGTTTGAAGCCCAGAGAAGGTAGATGAGGGACATCTCTGTCAAAGCATCTTAGTCTGTCAAGAATATCCTTCCAGGCTGTTAGGTACTGGATCCCCTTGGAATGACACCAGAAACTAAGCCAATTGTTAGTCAGTCATTTTCTGTTTGTATTGAGGCATTATTCAGGGTAATGATAGGATGCTGCTTAAGGCTAGGGACATACCTGCCTGGGACACACATTCAGTGAGCACAATCATTTCTCTCTTCATATAGTCCAGAGAGGTACATCTCAAGTCATTCACACCAACATGGACTATGACAGTCATAACACTACCTGTTGTTAAGAGACTTGAGTGTGTGAGTGCGTGATATGGCAGATTCTAGCACCTGACAAACAACTTACTGTGACTTTCTCCCTGTCTAGCCTGGTGAGGGGCACATCTGTGTGTCTCATGATAGGGTCTCCTAAGACTAGTATGCTGGGTTTCTGGCTAAGCCTTAGTGGTGCTTTGTGCTGTGAGTTGTGATTTGTGTGTGTATTTTTTGCTTCGGAGGTCACTTTTGTTTAGGTATGTTTTTGTTGAGAACCTCTGCATATGTAGGAGTGTCTTGTACAGGTCTGGGTGATATTAAAAGTGTGGTGTTTGAACAGACAACCTTCTCAGTGCCAGATGTACTGGCTTGTGACTGAGACAGTAAGGATTCTAGGTTCTTAATGTAATTGCATCTCTCACATATTGTATTCCTAGGTACTAATAGTAGAGGGTTGTCCAAGTACACGAGGCAGTTGTTAGTGTCTCAGGATGCCCATATCAATTAGACTAGCAGGAGAAACCATAAAAAATTGTCTGTCCATGATTGTCAGAATCTCTGGAAGAGAGGTCAGGGATAGTAGAGTGAATACTATCTGAGGGGAGAACCAATTGGTGTGAGTAGGGCTGGATAAAATCAGTACAGTAGCTGCCAGAGAGGGCCTCACTTACACAGGAGTGCTGGTAAGGGAAAATGCAGCTGAGATACATTGTGAAGGGTTAAGACATCACAGTGGCGGTGCACAGCATGCAAACAAGCACAAACCCATGGAGACTCTGTTTGAATATCACAAAAACAAAAGTAAAATAGAAACACTGAAACTGACTAATCAGCCCTTGTCCCTGAGCTCTTAGCTAAACACCTTATGCCAGACCAGTTCCAACCAGTTCATTTACTCCCACTAAGTGCAGTTAGGCCCCAACCAACAGAAGATGGTGTAGTAGGAAACACGGGAATCACACAAACAGATGTGGCTACAGCAAAACCTGTAACCACACTATGCTAAAGATATTTAAACTCTGTTAAGGTCAATTTAACAAAGGAGAACAGATGCACACTTAAATATAACAGTAACAAACGAGCAAACTGATTTAAACCAATTAAACAATAAAAAAGCTCAAAACTGAGCCCTGTTCCAGCAACCTTCAATTAGACAAGTTCTAATTGCACACTTCTGCCACTAGGATGCAGGGGAACCCTCTCCTACAAAAGATGGCCTGATTTAGTGCTCAAGTTATACAAACAGAGCTAGATTCAGCAAGTTTGACTAAAGTCAATGTATAGCAAACATGGTGCACCAATTTCAGAAAGTAACCGTTCAAATGAGCCGGCACAATAAGCCTTCAACCAGCAATTCCCAGCTCAGAAGAGCAGAATCTCTCCTCCCACAAGAATATAGACCACAGACCTTATTAATGTAAAATAACTGGCCTGACGTCCAAGTGCTTAAGCCAGAACTACGACACTATTAGAATAACAGACACACTAAGCCTTCAACCATCAATTCCCAACTTAGAAGTATGTAAGCTATCTTTCCTGCCAAAAGAGTGTAGACCACAAACCTTCCTAATGTAAAGCAACTGGCCTGAAACCCAAGTGCTTAAACCAAAAGGCTTAGACCAACAGTTACAATTTAATCAGGCTACTAACAAGCAGTAATAAATGCAACAGAATAAGTGTAATTGAATACTTTTAAGAACAAGCAGCAAAAGCAAACTTAAGTAATAAAGTAGGAAGAAACACAACTACTGTAAAAACAGACAAATAGTGTTTATTTGGTTAAGTGGGAATGGAGGAAACAAGATAATTCAAGGTTGAGAAACTAAGGGGGTGGGCCTTCTCAAATGATCTCTTTCTACTCAGTAGAATGAGCTGATGGGATGGGATTGGGAGAAGTGTCCAAAATGAGATTTATAGTAGGGGCGGGCAACTCAAAAAGCCAACCAATTTAAGAACACACCAAGAACAGTGCAGGTAGGACTGAAACAATGCAGCCAGATGTCAGCAATATTCAGAGCAAGCTGGCCAGCAGGCAGGGCAAACACTTCAGCTAAATAGAGATATTTCTAAATAAAAGAGCAATGCTGTTTCTCGCCACCCCCAACTAATTAACTGTTGAAATACTACACTTGTAATACAAAACATAATTGTAAAATACTCATGTTAATAATATGAATAAATATTGAGTGTACTAATAACTATCTTAAAAAAATTATTATGACTGGATAGATTTCAGCTTTAAAATAGGAGCAATTGATATTGTGTCATTCAAACGATTCAGGTCAAGCAACATGTAGTTTGATCTGCCAGTGCATTTCTCTAACCTCTAACAAAACATTCCCTGGACCACTCTTACTGTCATGATGTATAAGGTCAAAACTAAAAAACTTGAAACTATGCCCTTCATAGGACTAGATGTGCTTCCGTAAAGCGTTGGTCAAATTCTAATTGCGCGTACATGCTCGTAAATACATTCTTTCAGAGCCCTTTCTGTCTTACCTATGTATTATTGATTTGCATACTTGACATATGGTGATACAGATCACTCCTTTAGCGATACAGTTGACAAAACAATGGAGTTTGACATAGTCAATATTGAGGATATTCATCCCTAACCCCTCATATATGACTGGGCAGTATGGGCATTTACCACATTTAAAAGTCCCAGGTTTACTTATAGAAAATTTTCTGTTGTGGTTTAAATCTTTGCAGACTACATGGAGCATAGTTCCAATTGCTTTCATGTTAATCCCGCCTAAACTAAGCATTCTGCAGTTGTTTTTGACACTCCTAGTGATCTTTTCAGTGTCTCCATCATAAATTAAAATCAAACTGTGATTGTGGTTGTTATCTTGGAGAGTCATAGATTTAAAAATAACATCATCTACCCCCGTGATGGGGAAGAACACCCTATCAGATCTTTTCTTATAGATTTTGTCAAAAATTCCAGATAGAAAAACAATTGGGTGACCATGCCTTGTAAGCATTGACCATAGCTTATTACACTCCTCCTTGAGTAATTCAGAACGTGAAATCATTCAAGAAAGTCTAACCAACTGACCTTTAACCAGGGCCATCTTTTGATATAAAAGGTGACAACTACTGAAATGGAGGAGGCTGTTAGAATGTGTTGGCTTCCTATATATGTTAGAAATAAACAGTTTATGTGGAGTGTCCTTATGAATCTGAACATCCAAATAGTTCAGAGATTTGGTATTCAATTGTAAACTTTAAAAAATTAGTAGTGGAATTAAAATATGAAAAAAAATTCCAAAAGCTTCTCCTCTGAGTCTTTAAAAAAAAAAACAGGTTGTCCAGGTAACGACCATAGAGGCACCATGCTTTTTCAAAACCAGAATTGAACACAACTGCATGTTCCCAGTAAACCATTATAATATTGGTGAAAACAGGGTACACATTGCTCCCATAGCCACTCCAGTCTTCTGTCTAAAAATAGTTCCTTCAAAAAATATAAAATTATTCTTATTTTTAACTACAAGTTCTATAAAGGGTCTCAGAATGCTGATTGTGTTAATGTCTAAAGAACTAACATCACAAAGGTAATCATAAAACCAAACTAAACCCAAATCATGGGGTATCACCGAGAACAAATCTTTGACATCTGTGGTGACCATAATTAAGTCATCTGCATACAAATCATGCTTAATGCTTCTCAGGAAATACCAGGAGTCTCTAAATGTCTTTGAGTTTAAAATCCACAAATTTGGCCGTCCCACTTGTCTTGGAACCCCTTAGCATTGACAGTAGGATGAAGTAGAGGGTCCATCTGATTCTTGTGTATCTTTGGAATACCAAAGATACTTGAGATGCTTGGAAACTCATCAAAGACAAACCAAAAATGTTGTCTGGAAATCTGTTTCTGCATTAATAAATCATAAAGAAGCATGTCAGTTGTGCTAAAAGCCTTATTTCGCTCTTTTCTAGAGATTTCCTCATAATGATTGGTTAAAAGTAGAGACTCCATCTTAATATTGTAATCAGTACTGTTCATAACCACCAAACCCCTAACCCTTGTCAGGTTTCATTATCCCTATATCTTCGTTTCTACATAAAGTTATTATAACAAGTCCATCTCAAATTTAGAAAGATTGTATTTAATGGTTCTATTTGTTTTCCCAACAATTATACGGATATCTTGTTCATGTAATCTTTCAAAAAGAGAAATGGTGGGGTGTCGAGAGGGGATTAAAAGTACTGGGTTTTCTCAAAGAATAGCTGTAGTCAGTGTCCTGTTTGTTATCAGATAAAATAGAAAAATTCAGTTTTCTCGTAAACATTTGTAAATCTGTAATAGTATTGGGTAAATCACCTTTTTTTATTAGGTACAAAAGAAATACCCTTTTCCAGAAGATATGCATGGTCAAGCATGATTTCAGCATCACTAAAATTGTATATCTTGAAATCACCTAACTGGTTAGTAATAATATTAAAAATCAAACCTTTCTGAGTTTCTAATTGTTTCTCCTGCTCTTCCTGTTTTGATAATGTGACTTCTTGCTCTGCTTCCCCATCGAACTTGATTTGCGGGAAGATCCCCTGTCATAGATTTCTGATTCAGAAGTTTCTCAGATCTCCTAAGAGGTGGGGGAGCATCTATAGGGTCAGCAGAACACTCATTAACCAATTCAGTATCATCCTGTCTGTCTAGTCAGTCATTAAAAACACCATTTTTATTCAAATGGGGGTTTTGGGTAAGCACAATTACTGTAATCACTTAAGTCCCTAAGCATTTTTTCTCTCTCTTAATCTAAATACCACTAATAATTTCAACACTGCGACTAGGTCTTTATACCTATGCAATTTTATATAGCTGTAACACATAATGTGTTATATGCTTAAACACTAGAGATTTCTCTTTAAGGAGTGGTTTAAATTAATTGAGGGATGGTTCTTAGGCTATTTAAGCAGTTTTGAATAAAACAACAAAGGCCAGTGAATCCAAAAGGTAGGTATTTATTGTGTAAAATCAGCATACATCCAAAATTCTAGCGCCTCAGCTTAACAGCCTTCAGGGAGTAAAATGATACATTTCCTCGCATCTTAAATACTGTCAATAAAAGCACCTGACTGTTCCAGTTTAGCAATTAAATTCAAACTTAAATTAAAAACTTCCAGTTACACTCAGTATTCAGACCAGTAAGGATCAGGGTACCATATTTTAAAATAGATACATTTCTTTATATAAAATTTTTCTTTTTACATATAAACAAGTATCATATAAAATTGCTTTCTCCAAAATAGTGCCCTTAAGATCCCCTGGGTCACTATTATGGCATAACATAAAGTGCATTTCAAAAGGGCTCTCAGGTCTAGCGTTTCGTATGTCCCTAACATGCACCTGTAATCTGAGCTTAAAAGCCCTTTTAGTTTCTCCTATATAAAACAAGTCACAAGAACATCTCGATGCATAGACGATTCCTTCCGTATTACAATAATATCTCCCATTAGGTCTGAAAAAGTAAATTTTAACAAAAAAAGACAGTAGTATTTTATAATATTAACCTCTTGTTCACTAAATATATTATATGTGGTGACTATGGTTTACTGTCAAAATAAAGAATAAAGGTTTGGAGAACATGGAATGTTGAATTACAGTTGGCTGAATCCCATACTGACGACCTTCATGTTTGTGAGTGTCGGCTACAGCGAATGCTGCTGTGCATTCGCTGATAAGTGGTCGATGTTCCGAAAAGAGATCACGGTACAGTACGGATTGGGAAATTTATCCTTTTCCTCACTGTAGTGCAGTGTTGGAATTGGAATATATAATTTGCAAGGGGTGTGGGTGGGTGCAGCAGGGGGTCTTTCCCCCCTTCAAAAACGTGAAGTTCTGTGTTCTGCAGTACATTCATACTGCTGAAAACCAGAACTTAACTTACTGTTGTAAAAAGTGCAGGCGAAACAGTATGTCATATAATGCCGAATTTGAATACTCAACATGACATTCAACATATAACTTACTCAGCCATTTTTTGGTGGCGTGAGTTGCTCATATGAACAGATTTTGTTGTGTAATTTGCGATTTTGTAAACTGGTCACTACATATACTTTTTTGCTATCAGTATTCCTACACCTACTAGTTTTTTTTTTATAACTACTTCCACTAGCCTTTACGTCCAAGCTCTGGACATCCTGGCCTATTCTATTTAAAGACCTCATAACAATTTCCTTTTCATACCCCCTTTCTAAAAACATTGTAATAATCCTATGCAACTCTCCCTCTTAAGTCATTGTTTTCATTACACAACCTATAAATCCATAGAAGTTCACTATAAAGAAGTGCTTTAAGTAGAAGAAGGGGATGGCAACTATATCCATGCAGGAAAATGGCTCCTGTCTTCAAATTTTTTATGTACCCTATTTATCACCTTACCATTAAGTAAACCATCAAGGTGAACATCCAAAAATACTGTATCTTTTCCATATTGAAGTCCATCAAATTTAAAACCAAACCTATTGTGCAAATTCTGTATAAAATCTGGAACCAATTCATAACCCCCCTTACATAAGTCATCAATGTTTCTGTAGTATTTTAATACAAATTTATGCATAAAGTTTTGTCTGTAAAGAAATTCTGTTTCAAATAGGCCCATAAACAAGTGCACATACATGGGGGCAAAAGGCACCCTTGGCTGTTCCCTGTAGCTGGTGGTAGACTACTTTATTAAATTCAAAGTAATTATGTGTTAAACAAAAATGGACCAATTCTATTATATAATGGGCTACTGGACTATTTCCCCAAAAGTATTCTAAGGCCTCAGTACAAAATTATGTTGAATACTCTTATACAGGCTTTTTACATCAACTGTAATTCAGTACATCTCACTGGTCTGTTTTAAATCAGAAGTTTTGTCTAAAAAATCAAATGTATCTTTTTTGTAAGAAGTTAGTTTCATAACTGAATATGACAAATATGTATGCAGTGGCAAACCAATATTATGTAAGAAATAATTGCATACAGAAACTGTGGGCCATCCTGGAGGGTCATGCAAGTTTTTTTGTGATTTTTAGGAAGACAATAAAATGAGGCCATACAATATCCATCATTACTAAACTTGCTTTCCACATCACTCTTGGATAGTTAGCCCAACCTATGACCTTTGTTAAGCAACTCTTGAAATTCTGTCATAGCAGTTTTATACTCGAGTGTAGTTACCATGTCATACACATTTACATCATTCAAGGGATCACAACACATTTTAAATATTCCATATATTGCATCACCACAGTTTTGTTACCTTTATCTGAGGGCTTAAAATTAACTCTTCCTGTTTACTAAGATCCTACAGGGCCCTCCATTCTAACTTGGATTGTAACAAAGTTTTCTTTTATTTTTAACAAAATCAGAAAATGCTGCTTTAATGGCAAAATTTACCATGGCAGAAAACTGTTGAACTCCAAGTGTAAAATGAGGAATAAAACTACTTTTACATGCTATATTATTTGTATCAAGCTGACAATCTGTATTATACGCAGTCTTCCTCTATACTAGATACACATGAGTAAAAACTTTCATCCACATTGTCAGCCTTTTTTAACTTAGAATCTGATGTATTATTTCTAAATACATTACTATTATCTTCATTAGAAGTATTAAAACATTAATGAGATGCAACTTTCTAACTAAATAAAAGATATCACTCTTGAGCATGTATAACTCAGGCAGGACAGTCCGAATTAATTTCAAGCCACAGTTAAGTACAGCCATCTGAATATTATTAAATACATAACATGAAAGGTTTACAAGTCCTAAATCAATTCCATCATAAGAACAATCCCCCTTCCACAAATTCATCAGTGATACCATTTTGCCTTCTTATAGCATTACTGAAACTGTCCCTCTCTAGAGGTGGAATTCCATTGTTCAGTATACATTCTCCCACATATTCTTTCATTCTCCATTGTCAGCTTACCTTTCCAAAAATTTTCTTGCAGATATCTTGGTTCCTGGATAGGAGGAAAAGGAGGATAGGAAAAATCATCGCTGTCGCACTCTGTAGAACCCCCTGTAGCCTCCAACAAAGCATGTGATGTCCATGTTTGATTCTGAATCACTTCCTGGTCCTGGAAACGCATGCCCAACTGGCGTCTCTTTCGACTGGTTCTCCAGAGAAAGGCCATATCACTGTTTTAGTTCTGCAAGTCCCTCTTCAGTTTTGTTTTCTTTTTCAAGAGATCCTTGTCAAAACCAGGAAATTTTTCATTAATGTCTGCCAAATACTGTTCCAAACAGGAGGCATTCAACTGGTTTGAAAGAGAGAGGCAAATATATACAATTTCCTCTTTTAATTTTCATTTTTTCAGTGCATCCCTTTCTATTAAAATATTACTCCAATCCAGGCAGCACTGATGGGCCACCTCTACCCATCTCATTTGAAACCTCTTATCCTCAGTGGAATCAAAGGGAGTAGATATGAACAACAGTTCTGCTTCTTGGGTCACTAAGCATTCTGTTAAACACTGTTATGATGCAGCTGATGCTTCCTCCAGAACAGGTGCTACTGGTACTGTTTTGAGGAGATTTTGTAGGCTTAGGCTCCAATCTCATCCCTGAATATCTTAAATCTAAAATCTTGGCTACACCTCTGGATAGAAACACTCTTTGGATGAGCTGCTGCCGATATTTTCAAAAACATTCAGGAAAGAGACAAGATTATGCAAAATATTAAACAAATCTTTCTCTCTTTCTTGTTCCCAAATTTCAAAGAAACTACCCTTCTAAAGCTGTCTCCTTTTTCTTGATGAAAAAAAGGCCCTACAGAAAAGTGCAAATATATAAAAAATAACTATATCAAAGCAAAACAAAGCCGAAATTTAAGAGGCCTAACTCCCCCATTTCATTAGAAACCAGCCTCCTTGTGATGGTCTGCCTTTGCCTCCCACCCCCCTTTTTCACTTTGGTGTACTACTGACCCCTCTTTTGAAGAAACTTTCCCTTTCCTTTCTAAAATTAGGATTCTATTACCAAAGACCATTGGATTCTTTCTCTAATACAAAGCATATACAGGATACCATGGTTTTCTCTACCTCAAAGGTCAGGCATTCCTCCTGTTCCATCAAACCATCTTCAAGGCCTTCAACACCCCCACTTAGGAATCAGAGATAGACTTACTAAGCTGGGCATAAATCCGTACGTCACTCAATGGGTTGCCAACTGGCTTACTGACAGAACCCAGACTTAAAAGTAGCCTATTCCAAATCCAGCTCCAGACAAGTGAAGTACCTCAGGGTTCATTCCTGGGACAGCTCTTGTTTGGCATCTGTTTCTCTGAAGTACAGGCCAACGCTAAGGGACTCTGGCTAACAAAGTTTGCAGATGACTGCAAACTGGGAGCCATTATTGAATCCCAAAATTATGTGGATAGTCTACAAAAAAGTCTTACAGAAACAGATGCTTGGTGCCAGAGCCATGGGCTCAAGCTTAATGCCAAGAAATGTATAGTTATCCTCGTTGAGAAAAAACATGTACCCATGAATTACCACATAGGTGGCAGTACCATAAACACCGAAAGTGTGATGAGAGACTTAGGGACACAGGTGGACAGTGGTCTCACCTTTGATAACCACATCGCCACAACAGTCAGGAAATCCTTCTATGTGGCACACCTTATCACTAAGGGCTTTTCATCCAGAAAAAAGGAGGTCATTGTCCCACTGTACTCATCCCTCATTAGATCCATTATAGAGTACAACACCCCGTTTGGTATGTACCTCACAAGACATCTGCAACAGCTGGACAGGCCACAGAATTACCTCACTAAAAGAATCACAGGCCTAAAGTAGATGCCCTATGCTGACTGTCTAAAAAAACTACAGCTATACTCTGTGGCATATTGTCTACTCAGAGGTGATCTCTGCTTAACATACAAGACCATGTCAAAGCTGTTGGACATGCTCCACTTAAAGAAATCCCAATCCCTCAGAGCCACACGCTCCAGGGATCTAAACCTTGTCATCACAATGAACAAAACATGCTGGAGGGATAGGTTCCTGACCCAGAGACTCCCCATACTCTGGAATAGACTGGCCATATATGTCAAGCAGAGTGCCTCCTTGGTCCTCTTCAAAAGGAACCTTGACGATTGGATGGGATCATTTGCAGGATAAGGTAGGAGAGCTGGAAAGTTAGGGGTTGGTGATAGTCTAGAGATCTGAGAGAGACATAGAGCCAGTTAGGGTATGATCAAGAACAGAGCCAGGAGGAGTTTTAGGTTATGCGTAAAGCTAGATGCACAACTGTCCTGTTTTAGTGGTAGGGAGTTCCACTGTCTGGTGACATAGGATGAGTTTAGTGGGTCTCAAGCTGTATTACGGGATTTGGAACTTATTAGTAGGCTCTGATTACCTGAGCGAAGGGAACATGGTGGGGAGTAGTGCTTGAGAATGTTTTGTGGAGAAGGGCATATGCGTGGTTTGTGTGTTACTTTGTGGGCAATTTGAAGTTGAGTGAATGTAAGGTGAATAGGTAATATTAACCAGTTGAGCTTTTTTAAGGTTAAGCAGTGGTGCTTATAGTAGAATGCATTAGCTGCAAACTTGGCTGTTTTGATAAAGCATGCCTCTAATGCTTTTAGTGTTGTGGCTTGAGTGTTGGTTAATATGGATGAAGCATAGAGAAGGAAGGGGAGAAGGCAGGATGATGCTAAGGATTTTCTTGATGAGTCTGTGTGGTAGAGTTTGTTTCGGTAGTGGAAGCCTGGTTTTTGATGAGTTTTCTTGATGGCCTGTGTGGTATGCAGGTCAAATTTTACGTTGTTGTCTATTAGGACTCCTAGCAGTTTGGTATTTGTTACAGTTTCTATGTTGGTGGTGTTTGCTGAAGTAATATTAAAGGGTGTGCAGGTTGTTGAAAGAGATTTGGATGTTCAAAGTATTAATTTAGTTTTTTTGGCATTTGGGAGTAGCAGATTAGCCTTTAGCTCTAATTGTATGGACGTGAAGGAGTTTTGAGTCGTTTTGTTGAAATAATGGAAGGGTTGATGCTGAGTAAATGATGGTGGCATCATCTGCATGTTGCACTAAGGTGCTGGCTTTGTGCAGGTTTTTTTGGGAAAATTTTGAAAAGGACTGGGCCTAGAATTGATCCTTGTCGTGCACCATTGAAAACAGGGAGGAAAGGGGATAGGTTCTGATTCCAATTTATGGCCGTTTGTCTTTTGGAGAGAGAGCTACAGAACCAAGTAAGAGATGAATGCGATAGTGATAGGGAAGATGGTTCATTGATTAGGAGTTGGTGGGATACTGTGTCAGATACTTTTCACAACTCCAGGAACAGGGAGGATATTAAGTTACTTGTTTCTGTTGGTATTTATGGCTTCTGAGAAACTAAGCAGAGCTGGTGTGCTGTAGTGTGGTCGAACGTCATGTTGTGTGTGGGAGAATAGTTTGTTTTTTATATAGGTTAGGAGTGTATGCATCTTTCTAAGATTTTGGACAAAGGGGAAAGAATTGCAGTGGGGTAGTAGTTGGAGAGGTCTGTGGCTGATCCACCTTTAAGTGGTATAATATGTGATTTTTTTCCATATAGTGGGTACATAGTTTTCTGTGATAGATCTATTTATGAGTATTGAGATGGGCTATGTCAGCACATTGACAGTTAACTTACGGTACTTGGGTGGAAATTTGTCATCAGCTGGTACAGCGGTTTTCAGTTTTTTAAAGTAATTTTTGATAGTTGAGGTAGGTGTTTGTTGGAAAGAAAAGAGGGGGATGTTGTGAGTATAGTTGGCAGAGATAGAGAGATGGGAGGGTGGATCAAATTCTAGTAGATAGAGGACAGATTGAACGAAGTGTGTATTGAATTGGGTAGTTATGGGGTCTGTGCCATTTGTGGTGGTTTGATCAGGTGTGGCAAACCAAAATGCTGCCCCCAGCTGGCTGGAATTTTGTAAATAATTCTGTCATTTGTGAATATTAATAGGATTTTTATAGAAACGTAAGCAAAGGAAATACTGCCAGCCCAGCTTGTCATTTGTGAATATCAACATGATTCGTATGTTTGCCTTACAAATGTAAGAGAACTATATGATCTAATGTTGTTAGTCTTCGTTCATTCCTTACTGATGGGTTATTGGTTCCAACCTCTGAACCAAGCCGGCCAAATATCAAGCTTGCGTCAGCCAAAAACTCTCCAGCCAAGGTCCTACCCAGAATGCTCTGCTCCGTTACCTCAGATCTCGTTTGCCGCATTGCTGAACAGCCATGTCAAGCCACTCTCTCAGCTTAGTGTCTAATTTTTTGACCATTTATATCTTGTTATTACTCTAATTGTTTCTCAAAAGTTTATTCTAATATTTTCCTACCCTATCACACACCTTAGACTCTCTCCCTTTAGTCTTTTCCCTTTATTACCCCCTTTTCTTACCTTGTGGTAATTTTCCATTGCCATCGTTGGTAATTCTTCCTTTTTCTCTGGTTACCCTTTGCTTGGGTAGCCATTATTCTTCCTTTTGCTACTGTGCTTCTTCTCCAGACCAGCTATTTCGGATAAGAAAAGTTCCGTTGGTTTCAAACAGTGCAAGGATTGCGGCCGTAAGTTACCGCTTTCTGATGCCCATGACTTGTGTGTCTGCTGTCTTAATGTCTCCCACTTGTCTGTAGATCATCCGTGTGGGATTTGTAAAAACTTCTCAACCAGGGCTCTCAACGAGAGGAAGAATAAGTTAATTTTGAAAGGTCTCCTCATGTCTCCTTTTTCTGAGGCTATTTCTGGGTCAGAGGGCTCACTCCCTCCTGTTAAACCCGGCAAGAGGCATTCTTCTTCTTCTTCTTCATCAAAGTCACTCCCTTTTTCTCCCTCTGGAGATTGTAGGGAGTCAACTCACAAGAAGATGAAATTGATTACTACTCCAGTGCTGCCACCTGCGACCCTGTCGACTCCAAGCTCGGCACGGCCCCAAATGATCTTGACTACAGCCATGTCTCCTTTATGGATATTGGCACCGGAGTTCCCAGTGCAGACAACTATGGTTCCGACAGTTCTGTCGCAACCCCTAATGGCACCATCAATACAGGTTCAGTCCCCTTCGGCACCATTGGTACAGTCACCTTCGGCTCCAAGTATGACTCTTCTGTACTCCACGGCACAGACTTTTTCGGCACCGACATGTACTTTGGTGCAGTCCTTCTCGGCACCATCTTTATTGCTGGTGCAGACACTTTCCACTACAGCACCATACCCTTCAGGGCAGACCTTTGTCTTTATGGTGCAGACACCTTCAACTACTACAGCGCTGGCATCCTCAGTGCAGGCCTTTTCCACACCGTTTTCTTCGGTGCAGACTTCCTCGGCTCCGAGCTCTGCACCTGTTGAATTAGCAAGGACTAAATATTCCCGTTCACTGGATCCTTTTACAAGCAGTCAGGATATTCCTTTCCTAGAAATGCCAGAATCACCATCAGCCTTCTCCATGAGGTCATCCAAGAGTCTCTGTGAGCAGGATGTGTTGCGGCTTGTTGACCAGTTGCTTGTGGTCAGTGGTCTGTCTCAACCGAAGTCCACGTTCCCTCATTCAGGTGAGCGTATTTTTCCTCAAACACCAGCGTATTCTCCTCTTTCAACTTCCCGTCAAGTTTCGAAGCCTATTACTCCAACTGCAGCTTGCCTCCCTCCCTCTCCAATAGTGGATCTTACTTTGGAACCAGAGTCATCCTTGTGGCCTTCGGTGCACTGGGCACTGGACTTTTCTCAGGCCAGTGGCTATGCCGTTGGGGAGGGCATTCCTGAATCCATGCTGATTTTTTTCGATGGCACCTTCTAGGGATGCTCTCTCTCTTGCAGTTCACAGTCCTCTTGAGACTCCTGGTCTAGAGGAGGACTCATTGGGGCGGGATGTGACCCCAGTTCCGAGGTTGTTGTGCTCAGTTCCAGGCTCCCATCCCTCCTTGGGTGGGCCATTCTTCCAGGCCATGGAGAGGGAGCTTGCCTCCGCTCGTAAAGCTCATATGTCGGAGTCCTCTCCCCCCTCTGTGCCGCAACTGCCACAAGCTTCAACTCCTGGACACTGGGCACAAGAGCTTCGGTTCTCTCCTCCTCAGGAGACCCCCTCTTTGCAGTCTTCCCCAGAACCTCTCACTGAGGAAGCACCCCGCAAAGCATTGTATAAGAGGAAGCACATAGACTCCACTCCGGAGTCATTGACTGAGGATATGGATTTTGATGATGGGGAAGGGTCCCCACGGTCACCCTCTGATGAGGTGTCCTTTGGTGACATCCTCAAAATCCATAGACAGAGGGGTGACTGGAAGTCCTCTAATCCTTCCTCTGAGGAATCGTGGCGGCCCCCTACCTCCTGGGTCACCCTGCCTGCGATGAGCTCGTCCAGCTCAGTGTGCAGCGTGCATGGAAGGCTCCTGATACCTTCAAGCGATATCTAAGGGGCCAGATAAAATATTAACGCCCCCCCACGGAGCATCCCCACTGGTCACGTGGTTTTCCTGTAGATGCCATGGTGGTGGCAGCTGCTACTAAGAAGGATTTGTCAGAAGAGAGACAAACTGTCCATCCGCCCAACAAGGAGTCCTGAGCGATTGACAGATTAGGGAAGCATATGTTTGCTTCATCGACCTTCGCTGTAAGGTCTTTGAATTATTTGGCACATTTTACGGGTCTAGTTCACATTGTCGTAAGCTGACAATATCGAAAGTGAAGAACATTGTGCAGGTAAATGGAAATCTCCGTAAGGGGAGATTTCTGTTTACCTCAATGTAGGGCGGTATCAAAGTTGGTATATTTAAATAGGGGTGTGTGGGGGGTGCAGGTGGGGCTTGCCCCCCTGCCTACGCCATTTATTTTTTTTATTTTTTAAATTTTTTTTTTTTTTTTTTTTCGTTATTCGATGTTTTACTTAATCGATCAATAAAGTTCGACCTTTATTGATTCGATTCAGTAAACTTTCAATAACGTGATATAGATGCCATTTTACCAGGCTTCAGTGAGATCTTTTCAACCAGCTCTCTGAAGCCTTGGCAGGAGCTGTTTCTGGTGAAGTCCGTGATAATGTGGCTTCTCAGATAGCCACCCTAGAGTCTATTTCCAACTCTTCCATACGTCTTATTTCTCACGCAATGGAAGGGGCGGCTAGAGGTATAGTCTCCAGACGACATGCTTGGATGCACCTTTGTGACTTTGCGGACTCCTTTAAGGCTTCCTTCATGAATGCCCCCATAGATCTCGCTTCTTTGTTTGTCCCTAAAGTCAAGGATATGCTGGCACGGTGCGAACAAGATGGCAAGACCTTGTCTGCCATTGATGTCAGACACTCCACTCCTCAGCGATTCTATTCCAGAAATCAGAGGAGTGGAAAGATCTGGCACAATAAATCACAGGGATTTTCTGGGATGCATGTGTCGCATTTTCCCCTAGAGGCAGAGGGGGAAACTCCAATGGAAGATGCCCCTTTTGGGGCAGAGGAGGTCTGCGAAACCGGGGTTCCAGAGATTCTCTTTCTGGCCAACCCTGTCAGCGCTCCTAAAGCATTGCCCGACTGCTCACCTCTGGAAACAGTCAGGGGTCGTTTCTCCTTGTACCCCGCTGCCTGGAAAAGATAACAACCAACTCTTGGGTACAATGGATTATATCCAGAGGCTATCACATCCCCTTCCATTTTTGCCCAGTCTCATCAAGAGTGTTACCCGACGTTCCACCTAGTCAAAGGGAAACAGCAGCACATGAAATCAAAAAGCTGCTACAAAAAAAAAAGTCACCCAGACGGTCCCCCTAGACCAGGTAGGATCCAGATTTTACTCAAGGTTCTTTTTAGTGCCAAAAAAGACAGGGGACTGGAGACAAATTCTGGATTTCAGTACACTAAACAAATTTGTAAAGATGGAGAAATTCCGGATGGTCACAGTTCAGTCTATCCTTCCACTTCTGGAAGAAGACAATTGGATGTGCTCTGTAGATCTTCAGGATGCGTATTATCACATAAAAATGGACAAATGCTCAAGAAGATACCTCCGCTTCTGCATAGAAGCCAGTCACTATCAGTTTCGAGCCCTGCCCTTCGGTCTCTCTACAGCCCCAGAGTGTTCACAAAATGCATGGCAGTGGTTATCACTCACTTGTGACTTCAAGGATTCCAGGCATTTCCATATCTAGACGACTGGCTCCTTACCGCCCAGGCAAGTATCTACTTTAAGAATCCCTGCAGTATACTCTCTTTAACATCTTGAAGCCTGGGAATCGCTATAAATTGGGAGAAATCCAACACAACCCCAGCTCAGTCTTTGGAATTTATAAGGGTACTGTTGGACACGAGAAATTGCACAGCATCCCTTCTAGAACACAGACTTCAGAGAATAAGACAACAAGTTCAACCGCTGCTCTTTCACCACAAATCCCCAGCTTGATCTGTACTTCAGTTATTTGGGTCAATGGCAGATTCAGTTAACATTGTTCCTCTAGCCAGTTTCCACATGAGACTTCTTCAGTGACTACTTCTCACTCAGTGGCACCCTCTATAACATCCTTTGTCTTTTCAAATAAGTGTAACTCAGCGATGCAAGCAGGACTTACTCAGGTGGACATCTCAAAATCCTCTACAATGGTCTCGCCCTTTCAACCTCCATCAATCGATAGCCACTGTGACCACAGACGCCTCCCTGATGGGGTGGGGGAGCTATGTCAGGGAAACTCGGTCCAAGCCACTTGGTCAGAGACAGAGGCCGTTTTGCATATCAGTGTCCTGGAACTGAGGGTGGTGCTTCTAGTGTTGCAAGCATTTCACTCCATCCCTCCGTCAGGGACTATTGAGATCCAATCAGACAACATGTCAGTGGTCTGGTACTTCAACAAACAAGGGGGCACCAGATCTTGCCTGTTATACTGAGAGGCCTTGAGAATATGGCAATGGGCGATAGCTCACAACTCCTTCCTGATTGCAATGCACATTTCTGGGACTGCCAACGTGATAGTGGATAAATTGAGCAGGTGCATTCTACAGCCTCACAAATGGTCCCTCAATCCTCTGATAGCAGAAAAGTCTTCAACCGCTGGGGCCAGCCTTGCTGCGACCTATTTGCCTCCCCAACCAACTACAACTGCAGCAGCTACATTTCCCTAATCCCCCCTCGGGGATAGTCACCAAGGGATGCTGTAGTCCACGCTTGACCCTCTGGTCTTCTTTATGCCTATCCTCCTCTCCCCCTCATCTCCCAGTTTCTGAAGAAAGCACGAATGTTGAAGACCAAAGTGATCCTTATTGCTCCATATTGTCCTCGGCAAGTCTGGTTTCCCTTCCTCTGGCCTCACCTGCTAGATCAACCGTGGATCCTCAATCCATCCCCAACATTGATTTTCCATCCGCAGGGTCGGATTCATCCCAGTCTAACAGCCCTGAAGCTGACAGCTTGGTTTCTCCACTTCCAATGATTGCCAGGCATAAAAACGTCTTGTCCCCTGTGCGCAGTATTCTTATTGCATCTCATAAATCATCCACCAGACTAATTTATCTTAGCAAATGGAAAAGATTCTCTCTATGGGCAGCAAATAAACAACTAGACCTCATGTCAGTCCCAGTTTCGGTGATATTGGATTACTTATCACATCTTTTCCACTCTGTGGATGTCTCCGTGTACATTTAGCTGCCATCTCAAATTTCCATATTGGTTTTCAAGATTCTTCATTTATGTCACACAGACTCTGTAAGGCTTTCTTGAAGGGGTTATCCACCTAAAACCTCCCTTTAGAGAACCGGTACAACCTTGGGATTTGACTTTGGTTTTGCAAGCTCTAACAACTCCCCCCTTTGAACCTGCTTCTTCATGTGATGTAAATTTTATTTTATTTATTTATTTATTTATTTTACATTTGTTGACCGGGCTAGTCTGGCTGGATACATGTCCATTTTCAGCAGAGGCCCGAGGAGAAAAGCTCCACTATATACTAGAAGGTAACATAAAAATAGTACAACGGGATGCAAAATTATAAGCAAGATAAGAAAATTAGTCTAGTGTAGTATAGTAAAGATACTAAAGCAAGTTGACAATAGCTATAATTAGCAAACTTAAACGAAACTATAATTAGCAAACTTAATAAAGCTATAGTTATAACATAGAGAGATGATTTATATTTGCAAATTCTTTGCTGTAGTAGGAATAGTACAGCCATAAAAGAAAGTAGTAAATTACATAAGAGTCTTTAGGTATTTGCAATATTAACAATTGTTATAATAGTTTTGTGCCAGGGCAATATGTTAAGAGGCAGATTAGCATAGCTGGGAGCAACCTATAAATTTGGGGGGGATAACAGGTTACAGAGGGAAAGTAGTATCCAAGTGGATAGTAGATAGTTGCAGAAGAGTGGATGTATTAGTGATAGGGACAAGCATAGAGGTAAATGGAGAGAAATGAGAAGAGGGTTGGATGCTCAGGTCAGTCAGGGTTTGAGCAGGGGCATAGCCAGTGAGACACAAAATAGTTCCTCAGTTGTTTCTTGAAAAGTTGGGAAGAGCCTAGAGAGGTCAGTTCTGTGGGAAGTTTATTCCAGTATGAGCCAATGGCGTTTGAAAACAAGGAGTCACCAGCTTTGTTGTGTGATTTGAGAGTGGCAACTAGTAGTTTGTTGGCTGAACGAAGGGAAGTAAGATTCCTGTAAGGGACAACAAGGTTATTTAGTATGGGTGTATTAGAAGGGTAGTTGAGGATTTTATAGGTGATAACTAATTGATGTAGGAGAATAAGATTTTGGAGTTCGAGCCAGTCAAGCTTTTTGAGGTTAACACAATGATGGGTGTGAAATGGGGAGCCTGTGGCAAATCTGGCAATGCTATGATAGGCTGTGGCAAGTTTCTGAAGGTTAGATTTTGAAAGGTTTATAAAGGAAGGCGAGGAATACAATAGTGTGGAGATGAGATGAGTTTGGGCTAGAGACACCCTTGTAGATGCTGTTAGAAAGGGCTTAAGTCTATAAAGAGCACCAATCTTTTTATTAACAGCTTTGATGGTAAGGTCAATGTGGTAATCAAAGTTTAGTTGATTATCTATTGTGACGCCTAGTAGTTTAGTGGAACAGTCAGGTGTAATGATGGTGCCATTGTCAGACATAATTGAAAAGGAGAGAGGGGGGGATTTAAGGGTAGGAGAGAAAAGTAATAGTTTGGTTTTTTTAGGATTAAGGAGGAGACAGATATCTTGGAACCATTTTTCTACTGCTGTAAAGACCTGTTGGGTAGAAGAGTGAAGTTCGGCTGGGGAAGCAGCAGAACAGATGAGAGTTGAATCGTCTGCGTATTGAATACATGTGGAGGTGGGAAGAGAGGTAGACAGGTTATTAATAAATATGGAGAAGAGAAGGGGTCCTAAGATGGATCCTTGAGGGACACCGATAGTGATTGGAAGTAGAGAGGAGAGATGGCTATCCCAGAGGACTGCTTGTTGTCTATCTTTCAAGTAGGAGTCAAACCAGTGCAATGCCAAAGGTTCGAGAGAGAGACATTTCAAAGTGTCTAGCAGGAGGTGATGGTTCACCATATCAAAGGCTTTAGAGAGGTCGAGAAATAAAGCAGAGGAGAAGAGATTGTTATTGCGATTTTTGTTGATAGTGTCTGAAAAGGAGAGAAGAGCAGTGGAGGTGCTATGGAAAAATATCTCTCTCTTGGAAAACTTTGTTTTCGATTGCAATCACATCGGCCAGGCGATTGTCAGAACTTCAGGCCTTATGCATCAAACCTCCCTATCTTATCTTCCTTAAGGATAGAGTGTCACTGAGAACCAATTCTACCTTTTTACCAAAAGTGGTGTCAGAACGATCTATCAGCCAGTCTATTGACCTTCCAATGTTATTTCCTAGCCATTCTAACAAGGGGGAGTATTGCCTGCACTCCTTGGATGTTCATAGGCAAATACATTTTTATCTGGACAGAACTAATTCTACCTGTAAATCAGACCAATTGTTTCTGGCGTTTTCTGGACCTAGACGGGGTCATGCTGTATCAAAAGTTACATTGGCGTCATGGTTGAGAAATTGTATTACCTTTATCTACAACAAAAACAGTCTTACCTTGCCTCAACCTCATAGAGTCAAAGCACATTTTACAAGATCTATGGCAACTTCAGCAGCTTTCCATGCTAAGGCTTCCCTTACTGATATTTGCTCAGCTGCAACTTGGGCCAAACCTCATACCTTTATTCTTCATTACAAATTAGACTTGGCCCCCAGAGGTAGAGCTTTGGCTCCATGATGCTTAGGAATTTCCTTCCATGAGGGCCACCCAGGAATACAGGTAGCTGGGGACTCTGTCCCATCAGTAAGGAATGAACAAAGATTAACAACATTAGATAAAGAAGTTATGTCTTACCATAACATTCCATCTATGTTGTTGATCTTCGTTCATTCATTACTTCCCACCCTACGTCCCCCATCCAGAGGTTCTTGGTTGATCTCATGTATTCCTCTCTTGTAGGTCTGTTATGACCAGAGGTAGTCTTTACTTTTATCTATCAACTTGCAAACTCGATCTGAGGTAACAGGGAGCAGAGCATTCTGGGTAGGACCTTGGCTCAAGAGTTTTTGGCTGACGAGAACTTGATATTGGCTGGCTCGGTTCCGAGGACGGAAACGATAACCCATCAGTAATGAATGAACGAAGATCAACAACATAGATGGAACATTATGGTAAGACATAACTTATTTTTATGTGTATATTAAACTGCTGGCACAGAAGTGTATGTTGAACAGGGTTTGTACAATACTGAGCTTCAAATATATATCCACAGTGTATCCTACTGGAAAAGAACAGAAATGTATATAAACTATATACCTATGCAAATGTATGTATGTATGTTGATAGTAGAAAATGGAACATACAGAGTTAACTTGCAAAACTTCAAGAAAATAAGTTGAAATTAAGTGCTTTATGATTGTGGTATAAAAGCTTCAGTGCAGCAAGGAGATAAAATGTCTAGAACTAGGGTGTCTTCTGCATTGTTTTGTAAGAGTTTTATTGTTTTACGACTTCCAAGATCTGCAGAGGTCTGAGCGATATGTATTTTAACACAGAGATGTTAAAATTCTGTTAAGTTTCTGTTTAGTCTGGGAGCTGAAGTCAGGTGACACAGTGATGTTATCCAATCAAACCCAGCAATAATGTTTGATATTAATTTAAGAACTCTCTCAGAGAGAGACTGTGCATTTTGTATTTTTGTCTTTGACCTGGAAACAGCAACTCATCATCACATCTGCACTTGCTCGCAAGTAAGATTCAGGGCACAGTATCTCTTGTAGATATATATAGGAATAGAGTAATGATTAGTTTAGATGTTTTCTATATTTAATTGAGACTTTCCTGCAATGTTGTTTTAAAATATTTCCTGTGATTTTGAACTCTGAAGTAACTGTGTTTGTTTTCTGAGTATTGTCTTGTTCTCTTATTATTTATTATTAAATGTATTTAAACCTATCTTTCTGTCTGATATTTGTGGGATATATTTAAGCTGTTTGCGTGCTTTCATATGTATTTGGTGATACTGTACAGCCCACTCCTAAATAATCTTGCAAGTCTTGGTCAAAACTACCATTTGGATTATTAGTAACATTACACAGAAAGATTGGACACCTTTTGTTAAGTGCCTTAAGTAGTTGATAAAGAGTTAGGTGGTGGCAGCTGGAACTACAGTATAGTCTGGGCAGAAAAGGGACATAGCTAGTAAACCTGTGCTGGCTTTCCCCAGGTGTGTGTGTGCTTATATATATATAATGTGTGTGTGTATCAGCTACTTGGGCAGGGCCACGAAGCACGGGTTGGACAGAGAGGGTGCTGGAGGTCTTAGCTTGGCCACTTGGCTGAGATCTTAACCCTACAGCTGTGCCAATGGGGAGTCTTATTGTGGATCTGGAGAAAGAGGAAGAAACCAGCCCAGACTGACTGTGATCTCTGTGTGCTCTTAAGGGAAATTGCACTTTACTGTGTGTGTACTTGTCATTCTCCCAATGTGTACGTTCCTCACTGGTGCTAGTGGTGAGGTTTGAGGCTCCTTGATAACTGGGCCAGTGCAGGGCAGTCACACCAGGGTATAGTAGGGTTTTTATGGTTGTACAGAATGACTTGAGATTGTGATGATGATTGCCTTGAAGGAGGCTAAAAGTTCGCTGCAGGAAATGTTTAAGGTTCTCTATTTTGGAATATCACTTTCAGTTCTGTGCTTTGTCCTTTGGGCTTTTTACTGCACCAAGGGTTTTCATAAAGTGCCTAACTGTACTTGTTTTCTACAGACTCCTGGGATTGCAGATTTTCCCCTGCTTAGACAGCCTGCTCATTCATGCCACTAAGAGAGAAAAGCTCTTTCTGGAACTCAACTTTGCAAAGAACCTGCTTTTCTTTCTGGGGTTCACCTTAAAAGTCAAAATATCCAATCTATTTCCCTTCCACAATCTAGTGTTTCTGATTTGTAGTCTCAGCTGTGTGCCAGTGACTACCTTTCTTCCTCAAGACTAAGTGTTGTTCCTCAAGAAATCAGTCTGTTCTTCATCTAGATGTAGCCTCTGCAGTAGAGCTTTTGATAACCATGGGGATTAAGGCCTCCATGATTCTAATGATTCTTTGGGCCAAACTCATTATGTGGAAGATTCAGTTGTATCTCAAATCATTACGGACACAACATTGCCATCCTCTGAGCTTCTCAAATTCTGTCCCTTCCATTCAAGAGGGAATTTCATTGGTGAATTAAACAGATATCTTGCAATCCAGGAGTGTTCTTTCCTGGCTCCACCCCTTTGTCAAAGCCTGTACACAGATGCTTCATACCTGATTTGGAGGGCTTGCTCTACGAATGTGAAGTCCAGGGTTTATGATCCAAAAAGGACAAGAAGTACCACATAAATATTAGGGAAATTAAGCCAGTGATTCTAGCCTTGAAATCACTGCATCACCTCTGGTCTCCAGGCCCTTTCCAAATCTTTGCAGACAACATTACAGTTATGTGGTACATAAGCAAGGCGGGACATAAGCAGGCTAAATATGACAGCTTGGGACATGGCCATACAGCACTACCTGCCTTGCTAGCAGTTTACATTCCTTCAGCGTGCAGATTAGTGGCAGATTACTTGAGCAGATCCCAGGCAGACCTTTAAGAGTGGATGTTAAACACGGTAGTCTTCCTGCAGATTGTCCATCTGTGGGGTACTTCTCAGATAGATATCTTTGCCTCTGGTAAGAATAGGCTGCTGAGGCTGTTTGCTCTAGAATTCCATGCCCAGAAACTTGGAAAATGGGCACCATATATTTTTCCTAGAAGGGGACATTACTCTATGCATTCCCTCCCCTACCTTTAATTTCTAAATGTCCTTCTTAAAATCAAGAAGGGCAAGTAAAAATCTTGCTGGTGACTTCCTTCTGGGCCAGGTAGCATTGCTTTCTGGCTTAAGATAATCATTACAGTTTACCTGACAAAATTGACTTGCTCACACAGTAAAGGGTCTCATTAATTCACCCAAACCTCCAAATTCTGCATCTAACCCTTTGAGTGACTGGATTTTAATTCCTTTTAGGCACCTATTGAGGGAATACTACAGGTATTACAGGAGGCTAGAAAACCTACTACAAGAAAATCTTAATGGAAACAATTTTCTGTTTGGTGCCACAAGAATAATCAGGACCACATCAAAAGGGTATTCCTATTTTTCTCTGTTACTGAGCTGCTCAATTCAGGGCTGGCATGTTCTTCTAGTAGAACACATTTGTCAACCATTTCTGCTTTCCTTCCTTTTGATTCACATTTTGAGGTCAAACAGTTTTTAAAAGGCATTCGTCATTTAAGAGAGACTGTAAAAAATTCATCCCTCCTACTTGACATCTGAATTAGGTTTTAGAAAAGTTGACTCTTCCTCCATTTGAGTCTGCTTCCATCACATTTTCTACTTGTAGTACTGTCCTGCTGGTGGCTCTTACCTTTGTCAAGAGGGTTTCAGAACTGCAAGCTCTTATGGCTTTCCCTGTTTTTGTTTGCCATAAATATAGGATTACTCTTAAAAATTAACCCATCCCTCATGCGTAAGGTGGTCAACAAACTGTCCTTGAACCAGACAATCAATCATGCTACCTTTTTTCCCCTCCTCTCAGAACAGGGGAGGGAGAATATTGCACTCTTTAGATGTTCAGAGGTAACTGAGGTTTTATCTTGACAAGACAAAGTTTATTAGAATGTCAGACCAGCTTTTCATTTTCTTTCAGGACAACAAGTGTGGTCTGCCTCTTTCCAAACAAACATTTTCCAAGTAGATCTCTTCATTTTCTTATATCTTCATTGGGAAAGACTTCCCAGGCTTGAGTAAAGCACATTCTACCAGAGCTGTAGCTTCTTCTGGTGCCTTTTTTAAAGTTCTGGACTCCAGACCTATTTTAAAAGGAGCTTCTTGGTATTTTGTACATACTTTTTCCATAAATTATAAGACTGATGCCTTTTCTACATCTTTAGCTGGATTTGCTAGGTCCATCTTGCAAGAATCTTAGATTCCATTTGAAATCCTATTTCCTTCCCCTAGAAACTTAGAAAGCTTTGGAACTCTTCCCACTTGTTAGTAGTGCTGCAACAGTGATCATAGGAAGGATACAATACAGTTGTATATGAACATACCTTAACAGTAGATGTCTGACTGTTACAATATTACATCTATCCCTCATTCCTTGTGTTCTGTTAGCTTTTAGTTTTCAACCAAGGTAGTATCGTTTCTTTATCCCTTTTTCTGGCTGTCATGAACTTTTCAGTAGCCTCCTTTGTTGGGTCTGGGATAAGAAAGTTCTCAGATACTTTGCATCTGTATATCCCTTATGGGATCTATATTACCATGTCGACAGGGCTGTTCATCGAACGCCCTTACGTCGACACATACACACTGGAATACCAATATCTCGATTGGCCACAAAAGCGATTTTTTTCCAAGGGAAAAAAAATCGCTGGACCAACAATAAATAAAACAAACCGACCGACACAATGATGTGGGGGGCTTCGTCCACCACATACCCTGATGTGGGGTGCTGTGCTCCCCACCCCACCCCCTACTTGCATATACCAACTCCAAGATCGTACTACAGTGGAGGAAATGGCAAATACCCAACAATGGCCAAGTGATTTTTTACCTGGGAAAAAATTGTTTTTGTGGCTGTTTAGGATTTTTGTATTACAGTGTGTATGTGTCGACATAAGGGCGTTCGATGAACAGCCCTATCAACATGGTAATATAGATCCCCCCCTTATGTATTACATAGCCTTGGCACACTTTGATCATACATCATACACAAGTCTAGGCTTTGGTATCCTGGCTAATCGTCTGTCTATCCCACTTATCAATACTGTTATGGTAAGTTCTTACATAACTGTACTTTATATGGGCTAAGTAGGAGACATCTTGATTGTTATCTTAACCTCTTTCCAAAGATCTGTACACAACTCTATTTTCAACTTTGGGGAGGGTTGTTGTAGCAGTAAATCATAACATGCCGATTCCCAAGCAATATTATATCTCTTCTTCTAGACATGGAAATTTGATAAACATTATCTGTTTCAGAAGTTCCATACCATAAAACAAAATTTATTTATTTACTTAACATTTATGTACCGGGAAAGTTTGACTGGGACAGAGCCCATTTTCCAGTGGAGTCCCAGGGAGAAACGCTCCAGATGCATGCATTTGCAATGTGGGAGGAAACTGGAGCACCAGGAGCAAATCCACATGAATGCAGGGAGGGCTAAGTAAGAGACATCTTTACTGTTATATTAACTTCTTCCCAAAAATCTTTACACAACTCTGTTATCAACTTTGGGGAAAGTTGTTGTAGCAGTAAATCATAACATGACAATTTCCAAGCAATAGTATATTTCTTCTCCTAGACATGGAAATTTGATAAACATTATCCATATCAGAAGTTCCACACAGTGTGATAGCTACTGGAGTATGGACCATGAAAGAAAATGTATTTATTTATTTAACATTTATTTACTTGGCAAGTCCAAATGGGACAGAGCCCATTTTAAATGGAGGCCCGGTTAGAAACGCTCCAGACACATGCCTTTGGAATGTGGGAGGAAACCATAGCACCCAGAGGAAACCCACAGGAATGCAGGGAGGACAGACTCCGCACAAAAGCTACCCAGCCAAGAATCTAACCGGAGCACCTCTTGCTGTGAGGCAACAACACTGTCTGCTGCACCACTGCACCACCCATATATAAATGGTAGTTTACCGGTACCCTTTCAAGTTACATTCCAACTTAACTACTGAAGACAACTTAACTAATGTATAAATATTATTCTATCCTTATATACATGCAGACATATTGCGGAGTTGTACATTTCCAAGAAAATTACATTGATAAGGAGCATGTAGTGGTGAAATATGGTGATAACAATAAAATATTCAACTTGCATGAAGAGGTGATATTAAAAAAATCTCTTCAGTTTGGATATGTAAAATTAGTCATAAAAAGCTGTTTAGTGACTCCTGTAATATGGGAGAAAATATCATAACACATCCAAGCAGTAGCCTTAATTAATACTTAAAAAAAAATACCAACTTGGCTGTCTGTGTATGTAAATGTTGCTCTAACCCCTTAATATTTTACCTTTTTCCAAAGTACTACCTCTTATTCACGGACTGTTTTGGGGTGTTTGTATGTAATAACCGGTGTCTCTAGTGGTTAAAAATGTTTCATCCCATTGTCAGGGAATATTACTGGCATAATTATGTATAATACATGAAAAGCTTGGACTCCTGGAGCACCTGCATCCTCACCTTTAATGGAAAAAAATATCATTTTTTATGCTTCAATGGTATAAAAATATAATTTTTATTCAAAAGCACAATCTTTTTAGACCTGAATTCACAACGGTATTATATATTTGAATTTGTGGTAACTTTTGTTTATTTTGCTCAAAAAAAAAAAAAAAAAAAAAAAAAACAAAGCTACACATTTTCAACTGAATAATATTGCAGTGTGCAATTTTCCAAAGGCAGAATTTCTGACTGATATCAAAAGGCAGCATCACCCTACTTCTTAAAGATATTCTTCTGAACTTTTCAGAAGACCACAGAATCGATATTCATTGTCTGATTACTTTAGCCAATTATCCCTGAGACTTGAATCTTGTGTTTG